>NW_027445878.1:275000-297500 GCF_038048845.1 Mixophyes fleayi
CCCTGTCAAAAGCCTTCGACTGATCTAATGCCAAAAGGTACCTTCCCTCTCCCCCAGCACAGCACCGCTCAAAAGCCTCCCGCACCGCCAGGACAGCACTGAAAGTGTTTCGACCCTTCACAGTACAATGCTGAAAAGGAGAGAGCAACCGACCGGAAACCTGCATCACTCTACAAAACAGCACCTTCGCCAGAATCTTTCTGTCGGTGTTGAGAAGAGCTATGGGGCGCCAGTTCTCAACACACGACTGATCCTTCCCTTTGGACAACAAGATAAGAGCAGAGACCCTCATGGAGGGAGGTAGTAAACCTCTGCCCAGGCTCTCATTAAAGACCTCCACAAGGCGCGGAGCCAGGATGTCCCCAAAGGTCTTATAAAATTCGGATGTTAGACCATCCGGGCCTGGGGCTTTCTTGGCAGATAGCCCATCAATTGCCATCCTGACTTCGTCCACCGTTATCTCATCCCCCAAAGACTCAAGCGAGCCGCTAAAATCCTCAAGGCCAGGGGTTTCCCTTAAAAACTGGTCCCTCCTTTCTTTGTCAAGTGACTTCTCGGACAAGAGGTCGGAGTAGAAAGACCGCACAACGTCAAGAATGCCCTCCTTCTCCTCCCTCAGGACACCCCCAGCGTCGCGCAAGCCTCTCACCTCCTTAGCATCTACCGAGTTCCTACAACTCTGAAAAGGGTCGGGCGAATGGTACTTCCCATAATCCCTCTCCAGAATCAAGGAAGCATACCGGTCATACTGTATCTCCCTCATCCGAGCCTTCACCCGGGAGATCTCCCCATTGTCTCCCTGTCCAGAGATCAGGAATCCAAGTTTTTTCCTCAGTGCCACGTAGGTGTTCTCTTTTAAACAATTGTTTCTGGCTACGAGGCCCTGGAAAAAGCTCCGGGTCCTCTTCTTCAGTATCTCCCACCATTCAGACCTACCCCAACCTGCCTCCAAAAGTGTTTCCTGGGTTTCAAAAAAGTCCCTAAAAGACTGTCTTATCACCTCCTCTTCTAGGAGCTTAGAGTTCAGGCGCCACAGACCCCTACCCTTCCGAAGGGACTCCGAAGCATTCAAGGACATAGATAGGTAAACGTGATCGGAAAACTCTACCGGCCTCAGCTCTGGAGCCGAGGTTTTCGAGCTTTCCTTAACAAAAACCCTATCTATCCTAGACCTACAACTACCTCTGAAGTAAGTGAAACCCGTGTGGTCCGGAGAATGGCGAACATGAACATCCACCAGACCAGCCTGTCTAACCATACTATTTAGAAAAATGGAGTCATAGCCCAACGTAGTCTTTGAACCTCCCCTGTCTTTTGTCCTAGTAATGGTGTTGAAATCACCTCCAAAGACTATCTGTCGGGCCGAAAAAAGGTATGGCTTTATCGCCCTGAAGAGGCACTTCCGATCCCACTTTGTTTGTGGGCCGTAAATATTAATCAGCCTCAGGTCGTGCCCCCTCAGATTGACATCCAACACCATGCACCTACCTACCTCAAGCTCGATAACTCGCTGAATGGTTATCATGCCGGTAAAATGTACCGCCAGCCCACCGTACGGCTCGGCCGCAAGAGACCAGTAGGAGGGCCCCCGCCTCCACTCTCTCTTTGCTTTGTGTATGTCAGCAAGCTGACTCAATCTGGTCTCCTGCAAAAACAAAAAATCAACCTCAACCGTGTCGAAAAAATCATAGGCCATGTAACGAGCACGCTCGGAAAGGATAGATGCCACATTAATGGTGGCAAATCTTATGGGCTGGGAAGCCATCCTTCAGAGTTATGGACAGTAGTAACAACTTACTTCTTTTTTATTTTCCTCTCCGAGTCCTCATCTGAGGACCCGAAACGTTTATAACTTAAACCTGCAGGAAGGGAAAGTCCCTCTACCAGGACTATCTCCTCCTCTGACCGGGGGATAGCCCCTACCTTTACTATCTCCCCTACTGACCCGCCAGGATCATTGATCTCCCGTTCCCCGTCCCTCCCCTTCTGGCTACCCTGATCGCCAGACGGGTCAGAAGAAACACCCTGAGGACCTACGATGTTATCAGGAAAGGGACCTATAGGGCCTAGTGGAGGGTCTTCCACACGTAGAACAGGGACTGTATCCCCCCTTTCAGGTACCCTCTTCACTCTCACCAGACCCTTCACAGGAGACTCTTCCTCAACGAAACTACCTGTGGGTTGGGCCTGTATTTTTAAACCTGCTGCCTCTTTCCCCTCAGAGGCCTCCAGAGACGCTTTCATGTTATCTTTCAGAAAAGATCGTGCCGTTGTTTTTATATTTTCAGATTTTTTTTTAACCCTTGCTATCTCCCCCAATGACATTTCTCTTGACCTCCTTGACTTTTGTTTTTTCCTGGTTGCCCTTTGAACTAGCTCCCCCCCTGCCTCTCTCACAATTTCCCCTTCATCCATGCTCTCCTCGCTACTAGTGAGAAATTGGAATTTGTTGGATAGCACCACTACCTCCTTTTCAGCATGTTTTTTCTTACTCCTGGCTTTCCTCGGTTTTGACCACTCGACCATCTCACTTGCAGGGCTCTCAACCACCTTACTTGCAGGGCTCTCAACCACCTTACTTGTAGGGCTCTCAACCACCGCCACAACCCTTGGGGGGAGGGGGGAAGGGAGAGGGGACTGCGAAGGGGTGAGGTCTCTTAGTACTGCCAGTTCCCTCTGTTCCACCCTGCTCTCCTCATTCTCCACCACCTCCATCACCTCTACCAATTCTGCATCCGTGTACCCCCCATTATGCGCCGCATGGGGGCACCTACTGAAGGGGTGGCCGATGACTCCACACAGGTTGCACCTGATCTGACTACACGATTTTGTCTCGTGACCTGTATCCCCACAATGCCCGCACTTTTGTTGGGGGCAATTCATGCTGAGGTGGCGGAAGTCCCCACACTTGTGGCACATCCTCGGCTGACCTGGGTAGAAGCACTGGATCCTGTCGCGGCCAATGAAAGCCGCTGATGGCAAGTGCACCAGGCCAGCCTCCGTGCTTTTGAGGTCTACCGTGGTGGACCATCCGCCACCCCAGACCCCATGGCTTGGATCCGGCACTTTGACTAAGGGCGATGTTATCAGGGCATATCTCCCAATCCAAAACCTCAAGTCTGCCGCAGGGATCGATTCATTCCTTACCAGGATTGTCACCTTCACCTTTTCCTGCCTGGTGATTGCTAGGGCCTTAAAACCCGTCCACGGATCCTTCAGCCTACACCCACCCCACCGATTCCAGAAGGCCTGTAGCCCCTGGTACGACATGAAGCTAACGTCGTATTCGGCCGTATTGACAGGGTGGATGCAGGCGAAGAGATCCGCCGGGACAAACCCAAAGGTGTGTAGGAAACTCTTTAGAAAATCAGACCTGTTGGGGGGATCTTTCCCCATGAACTTTAGTTGTACTACATTCCGCCTCCTAAAGGGTTGAGCCCCCATTGGCCCTTGCGACCTGGGCGTGGTGTTAGCCCCTCCCCCCAGGGAGCTCGGGCCCGCTACAGCCCCAGCATATGATTTTAAACCGGGCAATGGGCTTGGGTCTGCCACTTGACCCCTTTCTTCTGACTGGCTTCTGTCACCAATATTGCTGGGTTCAGGACCCCTTACCTCCAGCCGGGACCCAGACCCTCCTTCCCTGGCGCGAGGTGGCAACTGCCTACCATCCCCCAGAATGCCAGGCATGGACTTTGATGCCTTCTCTATTAGTTCTGCCGCCCTCTTTGCCCTGTCTGACACAACTAGGGGGCCAAAGATTGTCTCAATGACCCTCTCCTGAACTGCGCTGGGACCCGCATTGCTACCCATCATAACACTTTTGTCCCCCACCACATTTGTTTTCCCAGCCTTGGGTACACCACCTTGGGCTGTCAGATTCGCTGTGTCACAGGTGCCAGCTTCAGTGCCCACCACACATACATCGCTCACTGACACCTTGTTCTCAACTTTTGCAGCATCCGAATTGACATTGACAGCATTAACACTTATAACATTTCCTACTGCTATCACAGCACAAACAGACTTGGACGCACTGGTACCGATCTCTGGGCTATGGCTGTCGCTCGGCTGCGCTGCAGAGGAACGCGCCACCACTCCGCAACGAGCCTTTGCCCAGGTCTTTAAGCCAGCTTTTGCATCCATATTTAAACCAGTACTGTTACATGTTATAACATCCGAATTGACATTGACAGCATTATCACTTATAACATTTCCTACTGCTACCACAGTACGAACGGACTTGGACGCACTGGCACCGATCACTGGGCTTTGGCTGTCGCTCGGCTGCGCTGCAGGGGAACGCGCCACCACTCCGCAACTAGCCTCTGCCCCGATCTTTAAGCCAGCTTTTGCATCCACACATAAACTAACATTATTACATGTTATATCATCCGTATTGACATTTATAGTATTTGGGATAACAGCTACGTTTAAACTCACCAGTCTCCGGGCGTCCGGGTACTCACATCCAGCTTCTCCAGGCAAGACTCCAGACTGCCGGGGGTGCATGGTGCTTCCTTCCCCAGGGAACAGTGCCGCACTACCCTCGGGTCCGCCTTCCGTTTTCCCCGGGCCCTTCACAGACTTCTGCTCCCCCTCCATAGCACGGATGGTCTCGTATAATCCACCGCTCTCACTGTCCTCCTGGGCCACAACTACCTCGTTCGGAGGCAATGCCGCCGAGTCCTTCAGGTTAGCAGTGTCCATGGCGGCTCTCAATGCTTCCAATAAATTTACCTTCACCTTTACGGCCTCCATCAGGTCATCTATTTCCGCCGAGATGATCGCTCGGTCCCGGCTATACGCCCGGTTTCTCTTCTTTTTCTTTTTGGCAATCATCCGCTCCAATCCTTCTACCTCTGCTTCCAATACACCGATCCTGGTCTCGGCGTCCGTCTCCTCCTGCTCGCTGTCTTCTGATTCCGGCAGGCTGACGGTCGCCGGGTCTATCGGTTCCTCCGGCTTAGTATCCAAATCTGCGCTTGTCTGTAAACATAGTTTGCCTGCCGCCTTCCTCCCCGAACCTAGTTGCTCCACTAGGCCGGTTCCCAGTTCTTGGTCCCCCGTATTAATCTTCATACGGGCCGTCTCAAGGATGGCAGGTTCACACGCATCACTCTGTACGCTTGTCTGCATGCTTGGTTTCCCGGTACCTGGTTGCTCCACTAGGCCGGTTCCCGGTTCTTGGCCCCCGATATTAATCTTCATATGGGCCGGCTCAAGGATGGCAGGTTCACACGCATCACTCTGTACGCTTGTCTGCATGCTCGGTTTCCCGGTACCTAGTTGCTCCACTAGGCCGGTTCCCGGTTCTTGGTCCCCCGTATTAATCTTCATACGGGGCGGCCTCCGCACACCCGCCTGCATACACAGTTTCCCCGTACCTAGTTGCTCCACTAGGCCGGCTCCCGGTTCTTGGTCCCCCGTATTAATCTTCATACGAGGCGGCCTCCGCACGCCCGTCTGCATACTCAGTTTCCCCGTACCTAGTTGTTCCACTAGGCCGGCTCCCGGTTCTTGGTCCCCCGCATTAATCTTCATACGGGGCGGCTCAAGGATGGCAGCACTCGGGCCAGTACCGGGGTCCACGTCCATTTCCCTGTCCAGGGCAGACTCTGCGGTCAGTCCGTTGTCTTGCAGGTTCCTAGCTCCGGCCAAGCTGGTATTAGGCCTCGCGCTAGAAACCTCTTCCATTCTGGGTGATTCAGGCCTAGAAGCCTGGGGGCTCTCCGCCACTCCTCCCCCAGGATCCTGCATCTATAGCTGGGATCAGTATCAAAGCTAAGTCCAGTTGCTGAGCTCTCCAAAACACGTCTTACCTCAGCGGCTGCTGGACCAGACTTGCCCTCCAATGGGTCCTCGTTAAAGGATTTAAAGTGTACTCATTCCAATTACAGGGCCTCGAAAGAGTCCTGTATTGTTATTTTTCGTCACTACCTCCCCGAGTCGGGAGTGGGTAATTTGCACGCCTGCTGCCTTCCTTGGATGTGGTAGCCGTTTCTCAGGCTCCCTCTCCGGAATCGAACCCTGATTCCCCGTTACCCGTGGTCACCATGGTAGGCGCGGAAAGTACCATCGAAAGTTGATAGGGCAGACATCCGAATGTATCGTCGCCGTCACGGGGACGTGCGATCGCCCCGAGGTTATCTAGAGTCGCCAAAGCGGCCGGGGGCCGGCGGGCCCGGGCCGAGGCCCGGAACACCGCCGGGGCGCCCCGGATTGGTCTTGGTCTGATAAATGCACGCATCCCGGGGGGTCAGCGCTCGTCGGCATGTATTAGCTCTAGAATTACCACAGTTATCCAAGTAACGGGTGGAGCGATCAAAGGAACCATAACTGATTTAATGAGCCATTCGCAGTTTCACTGTACCGGCCGTGTGTACTTACACGTGCATGGCTTAATCTTTGAGACAAGCATATGCTACTGGCAGGATCAACCAGGTAGCTTTCCCTCCAGGAATGGGGGGGGGAGCTGAGGGGGTAAGCCTCTGGGGAGGGGGGGCGGGCGGCGGACCGGCCCCAGGGAGGTGAGCCGGGGCTGTCGCCACCGGCCTCTCGCGGGGGGCTGGACCATCCGCTTCGCCCCACCCTCCCCCCGGCCCGCTCCCGCCGCCTGGCTCAACGCCGGTTCGCCTCAGGGAGGCTCCGAGGGCCGGGCGGGGGGCGGGCCGGGCCCGCGCTGGCGTGGGCAGCTGCCGGGCGGCAGCGGTGGGGGACGACGGGTCAGCGGGGGGAACTAGTGCGCTCCGCCGGGGTGGACCCGGGGGGGTGGCAGGGTCGGGCGCGCCTCGCGGTGCCGAGGGCGCCCGCCCATCCCCAGCCCGGGCTCTGGCCGTTTCGGGCGCCTGGGGGTCGGGGCGGGTCGGGGCAGACTCTGCCGCGGGGAGCGGCGTCCGGCCTCTCCCCGGCGCCGGGGAGGGGGACGCGCCTCGAGCAGCCGCCCTTACGGGTGGGGCCGGGCCGCTTCCGGGGCGGACGGGAGGGTGGCGGTCGCGCCAGCGGCGGGACCCCCCGGGGCCCCGCCTGGCGACCGTCCCTCCCCGCCGGGAAGCGGGGTGCCTGGTCGATCGGAGAGAGTCGACTCGCGGGGGACGTCGACGCGGGCTGAGAGAAATCCTCCCGAGGGAGAGAAATCGCTCGCCGCTCAGAGTCCCGCTCGGAGAATCCCAAAGCGCGTCTTATTGCGTTTGCCCTGCGCGCCAGTCCGGGGGGCCGGGTTCGGGACGCGGCCGGCCCTCTGGAACCCGGGGTCGGCCCCGGCGGCCGAATCCGTCCTCATCGGGCCTTCCGCCCTGGATCCCCCGGCCCGGGGGGTGGCCTACGACGCGGCAGCCGCGAGGGGCTGCGAGCGAAAACCGACGGCTCCCCGGCGGTCGGGGAGGTCCCTGGGCCTTTCTCCCAGGTTTGGCTCCCGGGGGCCCCTGGCTCCGGAGGTCCCCCGGCCGGCGGGGAGCCTCCCAGCGGGTTCCCCGGTGGTCAGGGAGGTCCCTGGGCCTTTCTCCCAGGTTTGGCCCCCGGGAGCCCCTGGCTCCGGAGGGCCCCCGGCCAGCGGGGAGCCTCCCGGCGGCTTCCCCGGTGGTCGGGGAGGTCCCTGGGCCTTTTTCCCAGATTCGGCCCCCGGGGGGCGCTCGCTCCCTACGAGCCTGCCCGGCTTGTGCCCCTTGGTCTTTGAGTCTTTGGGGCCTCACCCCTGCAAGGCATTCGGGTCGACTTGCCTAAGACTCCCCCCCGGCCAGCCCAGTGGAGAGAGAGAAATCGCTCGCCGCTCAGAGTTCCGCTCGGAGAATCCCAAAGTGTGTCTTATTGCGTTTGCCCCGCGCGCCAGTCCGGGGGGCTGGGTTCGGGACGCGGCCGGCCCTCTGGAACCCGGGGTCGGCCCCGGCGGCCGAATCCGTCCTCATCGGGCCTTCCGCCCTGGATCCCCCGGCCCGGGGGCAGCCAGACGCGGAAGTACAAACCGACAGCTTGGCCTGGAGTGACAAAAACTGCTGCGAGTGCCTGGGCGAAGGTGCCTTTGGGCGGCTGGCTCCGTCGCGGACTTGGAGAAAAGCCTGCCGCTGCAGCTCCAGCTCACCCTAACCCTAACCCTAACCCTAATTCCGACGCTCAAGTACAAACCGACAGCTTGGCCTGGAGTGAGAAAAACTGCTGCGAGTGCCTGGGCGAAGGTGCCTCTGGGCGGCTGGCTCCGTCGCGGACTTGGAGAAAAGCCTGCCGCTGCAGCTCCAGCTCACCCTAACCCTAACCCTAACCCTGGATCCCCCAGCCCGGGGGGGGGGGGGGTCGCAGTCATACGCGAAAGTAGAAACCGACAGCTTGGCCTGGAGTGAGAAAAACTGCTGC
Organism: Mixophyes fleayi; assembly: GCF_038048845.1. NCBI lineage: Eukaryota > Metazoa > Chordata > Amphibia > Anura > Limnodynastidae > Mixophyes > Mixophyes fleayi. Next base: position 283,344 of record NW_027445878.1, read on the forward strand.
GAGTGCCTGGGCGAAGGTGCCTCTGGGCGGCTGGCTCCGTCGCGGACTTGGAGAAAAGCCTGCCGCTGCAGCTCCAGCTCACCCTAACCCTAACCCTAACCCTTCGGCCAGGGTCGCCTAACCCTAACCCTAACCCTAACCCTAACCCTTCGGCCAGGGTTGCCTAACCCTAACCCTAACCCTAACTCTAACCCTAATATATCCGGGTTGCCTAACCCTAACCCTTCGGCCAGGGTTGCCTAACCCTAACCCTAACCCTAACCCTAATTCGGGTCCCTAACCCTAACCCTAAGCCTTCGGCCAGGGTCGCCTAACCCTAACCCCTAACCCTAACCCTAACCCTAACACTTCGGCCAGGGTTCCCTAACCCTAACCCTAACCCTTCGGCCAGGGTCGCCTAACCCTAACCCCTAACCCCTAACCCTAACCCTAACCCTAACACTTCGGCCAGGGTTGCCTAACCCTAACCCTAACCCTAACCCTAAACCCTAACCCTAACCCTAACCCTAACCACTTCGGCCAGGGCTGCCTAACCCTAACCCTAACCCTAAACCCTAACCCTAACCCTAACCCTAACCACTTCGGCCAGGGCTGCCTAACCCTAACCCTAACCCTAACCACTTCGTCCAGGGCTGCCTAACCCTAACCCTAACCCTAACCCTACAAACCGGCAGCTTGGCAGCGGGTGGAAAACGACAGCTTTTCCCTAACCCTAACCCTAACCCTAACCCTAACCACTTCGGCCAGGGCTGCCTAACCCTAACCCTAACCCTAACCCTAAACCCTAACCCTAACCCTAACCACTTCGGCCAGGGCTGCCTAACCCTAACCCTAACCCTAACCCTAACCCTAACCCTACAAACCGGCAGCTTGGCAGCGGGTGGAAAACGACAGCTTTTCCCTAACATTAACCCTAACCCTAACCCTAACCCTAACCACTTCGGCCAGGGCTGCCTAACCCTAACCCTAACCCTAACCCTAACCCTAACCACTTCGGCCAGGGCTGCCTAACCCTAACCCTAACCCTAACCCTTCGGCCAGGGTTGCCTAACCCTAACCGCAACCCTGGATCCCCCGGCCCGGGGGCTTCCGACGTGGAAGTACAAACCGGCAGCTTGGCAGCGGGTGGAAAACTACAGCTTTTCCCTAACATTAACCCTAAACCCTAACCCTAACCCTAACCCTAACCCTAACCACTTCGGCCAGGGCTGCCTAACCCTAACCCTAACCACTTCGGCCAGGGCTGCCTAACCCTAACCCTAACCCTAACCCTAACACTTCGGCCAGGGTTCCCTAACCCTAACCGCAACCCTGGATCCCCCGGCCCGGGGGCTTCCGACGTGGAAGTACAAACCGGCAGCTTGGCAGCGGGTGGAAAACGACAGCTTTTCCCTAACATTAACCCTAACCCTAACCCTAACCCTAACCACTTCGGCCAGGGCTGCCTAACCCTAACCCTAACCCTAACCCTAACCCTAACCACTTCGGCCAGGGCTGCCTAACCCTAACCCTAACCCTAACCCTAACACTTCGGCCAGGGTTCCCTAACCCTAACCGCAACCCTGGATCCCCCGGCCCGGGGGCTTCCGACGTGGAAGTAACCCGACTATTAAGCCCAGGGGTGGTCCACGCCGGCCCCCGACTATTAAGCCCAGGGAGTATTAAGCCAGCGGGGGGACTGCACCCCCTCCCGCGGATTGAACAGAAGGGCTTGCGCCGGGGTCCGGGCTGGCGGCGCTCACCTCCCTGCCGGCGTCCCGGCGTCCGGCCAAGCTGTTTTTTTGAAAGGAGGAGGCAGCGCTCGTCCCTTATCCCGGCGCCGGGCGTCCGGCCAAGCTGTTTTTTCTCACTTTGCCGTTCTCGTTCCCTTCTGCCAGCCGTTCTCGTTCTCTTCTGCCAGCCGTACTCGTTCCCTTCTGCCAGCCGTACTCGTTCCCTTCTGCCAGGGTCGCCTAATATGTCCGGGACGGAGGCGCTCACCCTAACCCTGACCCTAACACTTCGGCCAGGGTCGCCTAACACTAGCACTGGAAATATTTTTTATTAAATTCTTGCAACAAATACATACAACGAAACATTTCGTATGGTGGCACCAACTTAAACTTAAAACCAACTTAAGGAGTATGGCTGAACGCCAAAAGTCTCTGAAACAAAAGGAACCAATCTGGCATATAAATATGTAAAGGATTAAAACCACATAAAATCAAGAAGGTGCCACCTCAAAACCTATTCTAAACAAACAAACACACCTACCCCTATACCACAAGAAGCAAGTTGTAGGTGCATGTAAGCCATACTTGAAAAAAGATTTACTCACAAGTCAAAATCTACTGGGGTGCAAAGGATAGCAAGAAAAAGCCACACAGAGAGGAGGGACACCAGACTTTGACCCCCTACGGAGGTCTCAGACCCCTCCACAGTCTGAGCCAGTTGGCATTGGGCATCCGGCGGCCCTCCATAACCCTCAGTTTCCATACCTCGTGGAGAATATCACCCACCACCACTTCACAGGGAAGGACTTTCTGCCGGATGGACACCTGGCACCGTGCATTCCACGTGAAATATCTAACCACTAAACTGACTAGGAAAAGAGTGCACAAATCAAAAGCCCTCCACCTCGCCTTGAATGCCCCGTAGACCCATTCAGGGTAACTAAGCCCCGAAAGGCAGGGGATCCCCAGCGACCTGGAGACTCTCTTGTAAATCTCTATGTTGAAGGGACACTCAAGCAAAAAATGGTCCATAGTCTCCTCCACCCCTAGACATTCCTCCCGCGGGCAACCGCGATCATCGACATTTCTATACTTGAGGTTCCCTCTCACATAAAGTCTCCCTTGGAAGGAGAGCCAGGCAATGTCCCAAAGCTTCAGCGGGATTCTCCCCGAGTTTATCAGGGAAAGCCCCACCGAACTCACATCACCTGGGCAGTCTCTCAGTGACAACGGGACCCAGAAGTGGGAGTGCAGGACTCTCTTCTCCAACTCCCTTCTAGAAGAGCTCCTGACTTCCCCCGCCCCCAAGCCCCAACGTCTTGTCATTTTCAAACCCAGGACAACGTAGGTCGGGAGATATCCATGCCTGACCCGGAAGCTTTTAACAGTGCCTCCACCATACCATGAACTGAGAAAGGGATCCACCCACACCCTGAAGCCTCCCACCCACTGAGGAGGGGTCTCAACTAGGAGACTTCTCAGATGCAACTTTAGGAAAGTTGATGTAAAGAAAAGCACTGGGTTAATCATACCCAGGCCCCCATCCTTCCTCAGACGGTAGGTCACAGCCCGCTTGACCAGGTTTAGCCTATTCCCCCAGAGTAACTGGAAGAAAACTGCATACACCCTAGACCATAAAGACTCCGGCAAAAGGCACACGTAGCTGATGTACAGGAATACCGGGATCAGGAAGGTCTTGATCAGGTCCACCCTTTCCCGGAGAGAGTGTTTCCACCTCTTCCAGCTCTCTACCTTCCGGGAAGCTTCTTCCAGCCTTAATACCCAATTTTGTTTGGCATAATCACCATGACCGAATTGGATCCCTAAGATTTTAATCTTGTCACTAGCCCGGGGAAGACTGTCTGGGAGACTGAATTCACAGTCCTCCTTCCCCATCCAGAAAACTTTACTCTTTTCCTGGTTTACCAACGAGCCACTGGCTTCGGAATACCCACAGACCAGAGTCGTTACCTCCTCAGCTTCTGCAGAACTCGACAAAACAACAGTAACATCGTCGGCGTAGGCCACGACCCTCAAGGGACACTCCGGACCCAACAGCACTCCCCCCCAACGAGCTGCCACCAACCCTTCTGACGAAGGGATCTATGGCAAACACATACAGAAGGGGGCTCAGGGGACAACCTTGTCTTACTCCAGAGCTGACCCCGAAGGACGGACCCACCCAACCATTCACAAGAGGAAAGCTCTCGGCCTGCTTGTAAATAGTACGTAGCCAATTCACCACCCGGACTGGAAGACCATACCTCAGAAGCAGAGCCCAAAGGTACTCATGATTTACCCTGTCAAAAGCCTTCGACTGATCTAATGCCAAAAGGTACCTTCCCTCTCCCCCAGCACAGCACCGCTCAAAAGCCTCCCGCACCGCCAGGACAGCACTGAAAGTGTTTCGACCCTTCACAGTACAATGCTGAAAAGGAGAGAGCAACCGACCGGAAACCTGCATCACTCTACAAAATAGCACCTTCGCCAGAATCTTTCTGTCGGTGTTGAGAAGAGCTATGGGGCGCCAGTTCTCAACACACGACTGATCCTTCCCTTTGGACAACAAGATAAGAGCAGAGACCCTCATGGAGGGAGGTAGTAAACCTCTGCCCAGGCTCTCATTAAAGACCTCCACAAGGCGCGGAGCCAGGATGTCCCCAAAGGTCTTATAAAATTCGGATGTTAGACCATCCGGGCCTGGGGCTTTCTTGGCAGACAACCCATCAATTGCCATCCTGACTTCGTCCACCGTTATCTCATCCCCCAAAGACTCAAGCGAGCCGCTAAAATCCTCAAGGCCAGGGGTTTCCCTTAAAAACTGGTCCCTCCTTTCTTTGTCAAGTGACTTCTCGGACAAGAGGTCGGAGTAGAAAGACCGCACAACGTCAAGAATGCCCTCCTTCTCCTCCCTCAGGACACCCCCAGCGTCGCGCAAGCCTCTCACCTCCTTAGCATCTACCGAGTTCCTACAACTCTGAAAAGGGTCGGGCGAATGGTACTTCCCATAATCCCTCTCCAGAATCAAGGAAGCATACCGGTCATACTGTATCTCCCTCATCCGAGCCTTCACCCGGGAGATCTCCCCATTGTCTCCCTGTCCAGAGATCAGGAATCCGAGTTTTCTCCTCAGTGCCACGTAGGTGTTCTCTTTTAAACAATTGTTTCTGGCTACGAGGCCCTGAAAAAAGCTCCGGGTCCTCTTCTTCAGTATCTCCCACCATTCAGACCTACCCCAACCTGCCTCCAAAAGTGTTTCCTGGGTTTCAAAAAAGTCCCTAAAAGACTGTCTTATCACCTCCTCTTCTAGGAGCTTAGAGTTCAGGCGCCACAGACCCCTACCCTTCCGAAGGGACTCCGAAGCATTCAAGGACATAGATAGGTAAACGTGGTCGGAAAACTCTACCGGCCTCAGCTCCGGAGCCGAGGTTTTCGAGCTTTCCTTAACAAAAACCCTATCTATCCTAGACCTACAATTACCTCTGAAGTAAGTGAAACCCGTGTGGTCCGGAGAATGGCGAACATGAACATCCACCAGACCAGCCTGTCTAACCATGCTATTTAGAAAAAGGGAGTCATAGCCCAACGTAGTCTTTGAACCTCCCCTGTCTTTTGTCCTAGTAATGGTGTTGAAATCACCACCAAAGACTATCTGTCGGGCCGAAAAAAGGTATGGCTTTATCGCCCTGAAGAGGCACTTCCGATCCCACTTTGTTTGTGGGCCGTAAATATTGATCAGCCTCAGGTCGTGCCCCCTCAGATTGACATCCAACACCATGCACCTACCTACCTCAAGCTCGATAACTCGCTGAATGGTTATCATGCCGGTAAAAAGTACCGCCAGCCCACCGTACGGCTCGGCCGCAAGAGACCAGTAGGAGGGCCCCCGCCTCCACTCTCTCTTTGCTTTGTGTACGTCAGCAAGCTGACTCAATCTGGTCTCTTGCAAAAACAAAAAATCAACCTCAATCGTGTTGAAAAAATCATAGGCCATGTAACGAGCACGCTCGGAAAGGATAGATGCCACATTAATGGTGGCAAATCTTATGGGCTGGGAAGCCATCCTTCAGAGTTATAGACAGTAGTAACAACTCACTTCTTTTTTATTTTCCTCTCCGAGTCCTCATCTGAGGACCCGAAACGTTTATAACTTACGCCTGCTGGAAGGGAAAGTCCCTCTACCAGGACTGTCTCCTCCTCTGACCGGGGGACAGCCCCTACCTTTGTTAACTCCCCTACTGACCCACCAGGATCATTGGTCTCCCGTTCCCTATCCCTCCCCCTCTGGCTACTCGGGTCGCCAGACAGGTCAGAAGAAACACCCTGAGGACCTATGAGGTTATCAGGAAAGGGACCTATAGGGCCTAGTGGAGGGTCCTCCATACGTAGAACAGGGACTGTGTCCTCCCTTTCAGGTACTCTCTTCACTCTTACCCGACCCTTAACAGGAGGCTCTTCCTCAACGACACTACTTGTGGGCTGGGCCTGTATTTTTAAGTCTGCTGCCTCTTTCCCCTCAGAGGCCTCCAGAGACGCTTTCGTGTTATCTTTCAGGAAGGAACGTGCCGTTGTTTTTATATTTTCAGATCTTTTTTTTACCTTCGCTATCTCCCCCAATGACATCTCTCTTGATCTTCTTGACTTTTGTTTTTTCCTGGTTGCCCTTTGAACTAGCTCCCCTCCTGCCACTCTCACTATTTCCCCCTCATCCATGCTCTCCTCGCTACTAGTGAGAAATTGGAATTTGTTAGATAGTACCACTACCTCTTTTTCGGTATGTTTTTTCTTACCCTTGGCTTTCCTCGGTTTTGACCACTCAACCCCTTCACTTGCCGGGCTCTTACCCACCTCACTTACAGGGCACTCAACCACCTTACTTGTAAGGCTCTCAGCCACCGCCACAACCCCTGGGGGGAGGGGGGAAGGGAGGGGGGACCACGAAGGGGGGAGGTCTCTCAGTACTGCCAGTTCCCTCTGTTCCACCCTGCTCTCCTCACTCTCCACCACCTCCATCACCTCTACCAGTTCTGCATCCGTGTACCCCCCATTATGCGCCGCATGGGGGCACCTACTGAATGGGTGGCCGATGACTCCGCACAGGTTACACCTGATCTGACTGCATGACTTAGTCTCGTGACCTGTGTCCCCACAATGCCCACACTTTTGCTGGGGGCAATTCATGCTGAGGTGGCGGAAGTCCCCACACTTGTGGCACATCCTCGGCTGACCTGGGTAGAAGCATTGGATCCTGTCGCGGCCAATGAAAGCCGCTGAGGGCAAGTGCACCAGGCCAGCCTCCGTGCTTTTGAGATCTACCGTGGTGGACCATCCGCCACCCCAGACCCCATGGCTTGGATCCGGCACTTTGACTAAGGGCGATGTTAACATGGCATATCTCCCAATCCAAAACCTCAAGTCTGCCGCAGGAATCGATTCATTCCTTACCAGGATTGTCACCTTCACCTTTTCTTGCCGGGTAATTGCTAGGGCTTTAAACCCCGTCCACGGATCCTTCAGCCTACACCCACCCCACCGATTCCAGAAGGCCTGTAGCCCTTGGTACGACATGAAGCTAACGTCGTATTCGGCTGTACTGACAGGGTGGATGCAGGCGAAGAGATCCGCCGGGACAAACCCAAAGGTGTGTAGGAAACTCTTTAAAAAATCAGACCTGTTGGGGGGATCTTTCCCCATGAACTTTAGTTGTACTACATTCCGTCTCCTAAAGGGTTGAGCCCCCATTGGCCCTTGCGACCTGGGCGTGGCGTTAGCCCCTCCCCCCAGGGAGCTCGGGCCCGCTACAGCCCCAGCGTATGATTTTAAACCGGGCAATGGGCTTGGGTCTGCCACTTGACCCCTTTCTTCTGACTGGCTTCTGTCACCAATATTGCTAGGTTCAGGACCCCTTACCTCCAGCCGGGACCCAGACCCCCCTTCCCTGGCGTGAGGTGCCAACTGCCTACCATCCCCCAGAATGCCAGGCATGGACTTTGATGCCTTCTCTATTAGTTCTGCCGCCCTCTTTGCCCTGTCTGACACAACTAGTGGGCCAAAAATTGTCTCAATGACCCTCTCTTGAACTGCGCTGGGACCCGCATTGCTACCCATTATAACACTTTTGTCCCCCACCACATTTATTTTCCCAGCCTTGGGTACGCCACCTTGGGCTGTCAGATTCGCTGTGTCATAGGTGCCAGCGTCAGTGCCCACCACACCTACATCGCTCACTGACATCTTATTCTCAACTTTTGCAGCATCCGAATTGACATTGACAGTATTAACACTTATAACATTTCCTACTGTTATCACGGTACAATCAGACTTAGACGCACTGGCACCGATCACTGGGCTTTGGCTGCCGCTCGGTTGCGCTGCAGGGGAACGCGCCACCATTCCGCAACAAGCCTTTGCCCTGATCTTTAAGCCAGCTTTTGCATCCATACTTAAACCAGTACTGTTACATGTTATAACATCCGAATTGACATTGACAGCATTATCACTTATAACATTTCCTACTGCTACCACCGTACAAACGGACTTGGACGCACTGGCACCGATCACTGGGCTTTGGCTGTCGCTCGGCTGCGCTACAGGGGAACGCGCCACCACTTCGCAACTAGCCTCTGCCCCGATCTTTAAGCCAGCTTTTGCATCCACACATAAACTAGCATTATTACATGTTATATCATCCGTATTGACATTGATAGTATTTGGGATAACAGCTACGTTTAAACTCACCAGTCTCCGGGCGTCCGGGTACTCACTTCCAGCTTCTCCAGGCAAGACTCCAGGCTGCCGGGGGTGCATCATGCTTCCTTCCCCAGGGAACAGTGCCGCACTACCCTCGGGTCCGCCTTCCGTTTTCCCCGGGCCCTTCACGGACTTCTGCTCCCCCTCCATAGCACGGATGGTCTCGTATAATCCACCGTCCTCACTGTCCTCCTGGGCCACAACTACCTCGTTCGGAGGCAATGCCGCCGAGTCCTTCAGGTTAGCAGTGTCCATGGCGGCTCTCAATGCTTCCAATAAATTTACCTTCACCTTTACAGCCTCCATCAGGTCATCTATTTCAGCCGAGATGATCACTCGGTCCCGGCTATACGCCCGGTTTCTCTTCTTTTTCTTTTTGGCAATCATCCGCTCCAATCCTTCTACCTCTGCTTCCAATACTCCGATCCTGGCCTCGGCGTCCGTCTCCTCCTGCTCGCTGTCTTCTGATTCCGGCAGGCTGACGGTCGCCGGGTCTATCGGTTCCTCCGGCTTAGTATCCAAATCTGCGCTTGTCTGTAAACATAGTTTGCCTGCCGCCTTCCTCCCCGAACCTAGTTGCTCCACTAGGCCGGTTCCCAGTTCTTGGTCCCCCGTATTAATCTTCATACGGGCCGTCTCAAGGATGGCAGGTTCACACGCATCACTCTGTACGCTTGTCTGCATGCTTGGTTTCCCGGTACCTGGTTGCTCCACTAGGCCGGTTCCCGGTTCTTGGCCCCCGATATTAATCTTCATACGGGCCGGCTCAAGGATGGCAGGTTCACACGCATCACTCTGTACGCTTGTCTGCATGCTTGGTTTCCCCGTACCTAGTTGCTCCACTAGGCCGGTTCCCGGTTCTTGGTCCCCCGTATTAATCTTCATACGGGGCGTCCTCCGCACGCCCGTCTGCATACTCAGTTTCCCCGTACCTAGTTGCTCCACTAGGCCGGCTCCCGGTTCTTGGTCCCCCGTATTAATCTTCATACGGGGCGGCCTCCGCACACCCGTCTGCATACTCAGTTTCCCCGTACCTAGTTGCTCCACTAGGCCGGCTCCCGGTTCTTGGTCCCCCGCATTAATCTTCATACGGGGCGGCTCAAGGATGGCAGCGCTTGGGCCGGTACCGGGTTCCACGTCCATTTCCCTGTCCAGGGCAGACTCTGCGGTCAGTCCGTTGTTTTGCTGGTTCCTAGCTCCGGCCAAGCTGGTATTAGGCCTCACGCTAGAAACCTCTTCCATACTGGGTGATTCAGGCCTAGAAGCCTGGGGGCTCTCCACCACTCCTCCCCCAGGATCCTCCATCTATAGCTGGGATCAGTATCAAAGCTAAGTCTAGTTGCTGAGCTCTCCAAAACACGTCCTACCTCAGCGGCTGCTGGCACCAGACTTGCCCTCCAATGGGTCCTCGTTAAAGGATTTAAAGTGTACTCATTCCAATTACAGGGCCTCGAAAGAGTCCTGTATTGTTATTTTTCGTCACTACCTCCCCGAGTCGGGAGTGGGTAATTTGCGTGCCTGCTGCCTTCCTTGGATGTGGTAGCCGTTTCTCAGGCTCCCTCTCCGGAATCGAACCCTGATTCCCCGTTACCCGTGGTCACCATGGTAGGCGCGGAAAGTACCATCGAAAGTTGATAGGGCAGACATCCGAATGTATCGTCGCCGTCACGGGGACGTGCGATCAGCCCGAGGTTATCTAGAGTCGCCAAAGCGGCCAGGGGCCGGCGGGCCCGGGCCGAGGCCCGGAACACCGCCGGGGCGCCCCGGATTGGTCTTGGTCTGATAAATGCACGCATCCCGGGGGGTCAGCGCTCGTCGGCATGTATTAGCTCTAGAATTACCACAGTTATCCAAGTAACGGGTGGAGCGATCAAAGGAACCATAACTGATTTAATGAGCCATTCGCAGTTTCACTGTACCGGCCGTGTGTACTTACACGTGCATGGCTTAATCTTTGAGACAAGCATATGCTACTGGCAGGATCAACCAGGTAGCTTTCCCTCCAGGAATGGGGGGGGGAGCTGAGGGGGTAAGCCTCTGGGGAGGGGGGGCGGGCGGCGGACCGGCCCCAGGGAGGTGAGCCGGGGCTGTCGCCACCGGCCTCTCGCGGGGGGCTGGACCATCCGCTTCGCCCCACCCTCCCCCCGGCCCGCTCCCGCCGCCTGGCTCAACCCCTGTTCGCCTCAGGGAGGCTCCGAGGGCCGGGCGGGGGGCGGGCCGGGCCCGCGCTGGCGTGGGCAGCTGCCGGGCGGCAGCGGTGGGGGACGACGGGTCAGCGGGGGGAACTAGTGCGCTCCGCCGGGGTGGACCCGGGGGGTGTCAGGGTCGGGCGCGCCTCACGGTGCCGAGGGCGCCCGCCCATCCCCAGCCCGGGCTCCGGCCGTTTTGGGCGCCTGGGGGTCGGGGCGGGTCGGGGCAGACTCTGCCGCGGGGAGCAGCGTCCGGCCTCTCCCCGGCGCCGGGGAGGGGGACGCGCCTCGAGCGGCCGCCTTTACGGGTGGGGCCGGGCCGCTTCCGGGGCGGACGGGAGGGTGGCGGTCGCGCCAGCGGCGGGACCCCCCGGGGCCCCGCCTGGCGACCGTCCCTCCCCGCCGGGAAGCGGGGTGCCTGGTCGATCGGAGAGAGTCGACTCGCGGGGGACGTCGACGCGGGCTGAGAGAAATCCTCCCGAGGGAGAGAAATCGCTCGCCGCTCAGAGTCCCGCTCGGAGAATCCCAAAGCGCGTCTTATTGCGTTTGCCCCGCGCGCCAGTCCGGGGGGCCGGGTTCAGGACGCGGCCGGCCCTCTGGAACCCGGGGTCGGCCCCGGCGGCCGAATCCGTCCTCATCGGGCCTTCCGCCCTGGATCCCCCGGCCCGGGGGGTGGCCTACGACGCGGCAGCCGCGAGGGAGTGCGAGCGAAAACCGACGGCTCCCCGGCGGTCGGGGAGGTCCCTGGGCCTTTCTCCCAGGTTTGGCTCCCGGGGCCCCCTTGCTCCAGAGGTCCCCCGGCCAGCGGGGAGCCTCCCGGCGGGTTCCCCGGTGGTCGGGGAGGTCCCTGGGCCTTATTCCCAGATTTGGCCCCCGGGGGCCCCTGGCCCCAGAGGTCCCCCGGCCTGCGGGGAGCCTCCCGGCGGGTTTCCCGGTGGTCGGGGAGGTCCCTGGCCATTTTTCCCAGATTCGGCCCCCGGGGGGCGCTCGCTCCCTACGAGCTTGCCCGGCTTGTGCCCCTTGGTCTTTGAGTCTTTGGGGCCTCACCCCTGCAAGGCATTTGGGTCGACTTGCCTAAGACTCCCCCCCGGCCAGCCCAGTGGAGAGAGAGAAATCGCTCGCCGCTCAGAGTCCCGCTCGGAGAATCCCAAAGTGTGTCTTATTGCGTTTGCCCCGCGCGCCAGTCCGGGGGGCTGGGTTCGGGACGCGGCCGGCCCTCTGGAACCCGGGGTCGGCCCCGGTGGCCGAATCCGTCCTCGTCGGGCCTTCCGCCCTGGATCCCCCGGCCCGGGGGCAGCCAGACGCGGAAGTACAAACCGACAGCTTGGCCTGGAGTGACAAAAACTGCTGCGAGTGCCTGGGCGAAGGTGCCTTTGGGCGGCTGGCTCCGTCGCGGACTTGGAGAAAAGCCTGCCGCTGCAGCTCCAGCTCACCCTAACCCTAACCCTAACCCTAACCCTAACCCTAAGTCCGACGCTCAAGTACAAACCGACAGCTTGGCCTGGAGTGACAAAAACTGCTGCGAGTGCCTGGGCGAAGGTGCCTCTGGGCGGCTGGCTCCGTCGCGGACTTGGAGAAAAGCCTGCCGCTGCAGCTGCAGCTCACCCTAACCCTAACCCTTCGGCCAGGGTCGCCTAACCCTAACCCTAACCCTAACCCTTCGGCCAGGGTTGCCTAACCCTAACCCTAACCCTAATATATCCGGGTTGCCTAACCCTAACCCTTCGGCCAGGGTTGCCTAACCCTAACCCTAACCCTAACCCTAACCCTAATTCGGGTCCCTAACCCTAACCCTTCGGCCAGGGTCGCCTAACCCTAACCCTAACCCCTAACCCTAACCCTAACACTTCGGCCAGGGTTGTCTAACCCTAACCCTAACCCTAGCACTTCGGCCAGGGTTGCCTAACCCTAACCCTAACCCTAACCCTGGAGTGATATGTCCGGGACGGAGGCGCTCACCCTAACCCTAACCCTAACCCTAACCCTAACAGTAACCCTAACACTTCGGCCAGGGTTTCCTAACCCTAACCCTTACCCTAACACTTCGGCCAGGGTTCCCTAACCCTAGCCCTAACCCCTAACCCTAACCCCTAACCCTAACCCTAACACTTCGGCCAGGGTTCCCTAACCCTAACCCCTAACCCCTAACCCTAACCCTAACCCTAACACTTCGGCCAGGGTTGCCTAACCCTAACCCTAACCCTTCGGCCAGGGTCGCCTAACCCTAACCCTAACCCTTCGGCCAGGGTTGCCTAACCCTAACCCTAACCCTAAACCTAATATGTCCGGGTTGCCTAACCCTAACCCTAACCCTAACCCTTCGGCCAGGGTTGCCTAACCCTAACCCTAACCCTAACCCTGGAGTGATATGTCCGGGACGGAGGTGCTCACCCTAACCCTAACCCTAACCCTAACAGTAACCCTAACACTTCGGCCAGGGTTTCCTAACCCTAACCCTAACCCTAACCCTAACACTTCGGCCAGGGTTCCCTAACCCTAACCCCTAACCCTAACCCTAACACTTCGGCCAGGGTTCCCTAACCCTAACCCCTAACCCTAACCCCTAACCCTAACCCTAACCCTAACACTTCGGCCAGGGTTGCCTAACCCTAACCCTAACCCTTCGGCCAGGGTCGCCTAACCCTAACCCTAACCCTTCGGCCAGGGTTGCCTAACCCTAACCCTAATATGTCCGGGTTGCCTAACCCTAACCCTAACCCTAACCCTTCGGCCAGGGTTGCCTAACCCTAACCCTAACCCTAACCCTAATATGTCCGGGTTGCCTAACCCTAACCCTAACCCTTCGGCCAGGGTTGCCTAACCCTAACCCTAACACTTCGGCCAGGGTTGCCTAACCCTAACCCTAACAGTAACCCTAACACTTCGGCCAGGGTTGCCTAACCCTAACCCTAACCCTAACCCTAACCCTGGAGTGATATGTCCGGGACGGAGGCGCTCACCCTAACCCTAACCCTAACAGTAACCCTAACACTTCGGCCAGGGTTGCCTAACCCTAACCCTAACCCAAACCCTAACCCTAACACTTCGGCCAGGGTTGCCTAACCCAAACCCTAACCCTAACACTTCGGCCAGGGTTGCCTAACCCTAACCCTAACCCTAACCCTTCGGCCAGGGTCGCCTAACCCTAACCCTAACCCTTCGGCCAGGGTTGCCTAACCCTAACCCTAACCCTAAACCTAATATGTCCGGGTTGCCTAACCCTAACCCTAACCCTTCGGCCAGGGTTGCCTAACCCTAACCCTAACCCTAACCCTGGAGTGATATGTCCGGGACGGAGGTGCTCACCCTAACCCTAACCCTAACCCTAACAGTAACCCTAACACTTCGGCCAGGGTTTCCTAACCCTAACCCTAACCCTAACCCTAACACTTCGGCCAGGGTTCCCTAACCCTAACCCCTAACCCTAACCCTAACACTTCGGCCAGGGTTCCCTAACCCTAACCCCTAACCCTAACCCCTAACCCTAACCCTAACCCTAACACTTC
>NW_027445878.1:305000-325453 GCF_038048845.1 Mixophyes fleayi
CTTACCACTCCCATCCGCACGGCACCGCTCAAAGGCCTCCCGCACCGCCAGGACAGCACTGAAAGTGCTTCGGCCCTTCACAGTACAGTGTTGATATGGAGAGAGTAACCGCTCGGTAACCTGCATCACTCTATTGAAAAGCACCTTTGCCAAAATCTTCCTGTCCGTATTGAGAAGGGCGATGGGGCGCCAGTTCTCAACACACGACTGATCCTTCCCTTTGGACAGCAGGATAAGGGCAGAAACCCTCATGGAGGGAGGCAATAAACCTCTGCCCAGGCACTCATTAAAAACCTCCATGAGGCGCGGAGCCAGGATATCCCTAAAGGTTTTAAAAAACTCAGATGTTAGACCATCTGGGCCCGGGGCCTTTTTCATAGATAAGCCATCTATCGCTAGCCTGACTTCGTCCACCGTTATCTCGTCGCCCAAAGACTCAAGCTGGCCGCTAAAATCCTCAAGGCCTGGGGTTTCCCTCAAAAACTCGTCCATCTTTTCTCTGTTAAGTGGCTTCTCAGACAAGAGATCAGAGTAGAAAGACTGCACAATGCCAAGGATGCCCTCTCTCCCCTCCTTCAGAACACCCTCAGCATCACGCAAGCCTCTCACCTCTTTAGTATCTACCGAGTTCCTACAGCTCTGAAAAGGGTCGGGTGAATGGTACTTCCCATAATCCCTCTCCAGGACCAAGGAAGCATACCGGTCATACTGTATCTCCCTCATCCGAGCCTTCACCCGGGAGATCTCCCCACCATCCACCTGACCAGAGATCAGGAAACCAAGTTTTCTCCTTAATGTCAGGTAGGTACTTTCCTTTAAGCAATTATTCCTGGCTACGAGGTTCTGAAAGAATCTCCGAGTCCTCTTCTTTAATATCTCCCACCATTCAGACCTACTCCACCCCGCCTCCAAAAGTGTTTCCTGGGATTCAAAGAAGTCCCTAAAAGACTGTCTTATCAACTCCTCCTCTAGAAGCATAGAGCCCAGGCGCCACAGACCCCTGCCCTTCCGGAGGGATCCCGAGACATTCAAGGACATAGATATGTAAACGTGATCAGAGAACTCTACCGGCCTCAGCTCAGTAGCCGAGGTTTTCGAGCTCTCCTTAACGAAAAACCTATCTATCCTAGACCTGCAGCTACCTCTAAAATAAGTGAAACCCGTGTGGTCCGGAGAATGGCGAACATGAACATCCACCAGACCCGCCTGTCTAATCATGCTATTTAAAAAAAGGGAGTCATAGCCCAACGTAGTCTTTGAACCCCCCCTGTCTTTTGTCCTAGTAATGGTGTTGAAATCACCTCCAAAGACTATCTGTCGGGCTGAAAAAAGGTATGGCTTTATCGCCCTGAAGAGGCACTTCCGATCCCACTTTGTTTGAGGGCCGTAAATATTAATCAGCCTCAGGTCGTGCCCCCTCAGATTGACATCCAACACCATGCACCTACCTACCTCAAGCTCGATAACTCGCTGAATGGTTATCATGCCGGTAAAAAGTACCGCCAGCCCACCGTACGGCTCGGCCGCAAGAGACCAGTAGGAGGGCCCCCGCCTCCACTCTCTTTTTGCTTTGTGTATGTCAGCAAGCTGACTCAATCTGGTCTCTTGCAAAAATAAAAAATCAACCTCAACCGTGTCGAAAAAATCATAGGCCATATAACGAGCACGCTCGGAAAGGATAGATGCCACATTAATGGTGGCAAATCTAATGGGCTGGGAAGCCATCCTTCAGAGTTATGGACAGTAGTAACAACTCACTTCTTTTTTATTTTTCTCTCCGAGTCCTCATCTGAGGACCCGAAGCGCTTATAGCTTAAACCTGCTGGTAGGGAAAGTCCCTCTACCAGGACTATCTCCTCCTCTGACCGAGGGATAGCCCCTAACTTTGCTATCTCCCCTACTGACCCGCCAGGATCATTAATCTCCCGTACCCCATCCCCCCCCTTCTGGCTACCCTGATCGCCAGACGGGTCAGTAGAATCACCCTGAGGATCTAGGATGCTACCAAGAAAGGGGCCTATAGGGCCTAAAGGAGGGTCTCCCTCTCGTAAAATAGGGACTGTATCCCCCCTTTTAGATACCCTCTTCCCTCTCACCAGACCCTTCACAGGAGACTCTTCCTCAAAAAAACTACCTGTGGGGTGGGCCTGTACTTTTAAACCTGCTGCCTCTTTCCCCCCCGAGGCCTCCAGAGATGCTTTCATATTATCCTTCAAGAAAGATCGTGCCGCTATTTTTATATTATCAGATTTTTTTTTAACCTTTGCTATTTCCCCCAATGACATTTCTCTTGACCTCCTTGATTTTTGTTTTTGCCTGGTTGCCTGAACCAGCTCTCCCCCTGCCTCTCTCACAATTTCCCCTTCGTCCATACTCTCCTCGCTACTAGTGAGGAATTGAAACTGGTTGGATAGCACCACTACCTCCTTTTCAACATGTTTTTTCTTTCCCCTAGCTTTCCTTGGCTTTGACCACTCGACCACCTCACTTATAGAGCTCTTAACCACCGCCTCAACCCTTGGGGGGAGGGGGGAAGGGAGAGGGGACTGCGAAGGGGCGAGGTCTACTGCCAGTTCCCTCTGTTCCTCCCTGCTCTCCTCATTCTCTACCACCTCCATCACCCCCACCAATTCTTCATCCGTGAACCCCGCATTATGCGCCGCATGGGGGCACCTACTGAAGGGATGGCCGATTACTCCACACAAGTTACATCTGATCTGGCTACACGATTTTGTCTCATGTCCCGTATCCCCACAATGCCCGCACTTTTGTTGGGGGCAATTCATACTGAGGTGGCGGAAGTCCCCACACTTATGGCACATCCTCGGCTGACCTGGGTAGAAACACTGGATTCTATCGCGGCCAATGAAAGCCGCTGAGGGCAAATGCACCAGGCCAGCCTCCGTGCTTTTGAGATCTACCGTGGTGGACCATCCGCCACCCCAGACCCCATGGCTTGGATCTGGCACTTTGACTAAAGGTGATGTTATCTTTGCGTATCTCCCAATCCAAAACCTCAAGTCTGCCGCAGGAATCGATTCATTCCTCACAAGAATTGTGACCTTCACCTTTTCTTGCCGGGTTATTGCTAGGGCCCTATAGCCCGTCCACGGATCCCTCAGCCTACACCCACCCCACCGATTCCAGAAGGCCTGTAGCCCCTGGTATGACATGAAACTAACGTCATATTCTGCTGTATTGACAGGGTGGATGCAGGCGAAGAGATCCGCCGGGACAAACCCAAAAGTGTGCAGGAAGTTCTTTAAAAAATCCGACCTGCTGGGAGGATCTTTCCCCATAAACTTCAGTTGCACTACGTTCCGTCTCCTAAAGGGTTGGGCCCCCATTGGCCCTTGCAACCTGGGCGTGACGTTAGCCCCTCCCCCCAGAGAGCTCGGGCCCGCTACAGCCCCAGCGTATGATTTTAATCCGGGTAATGGGCTTGGGTCTGCCACTTGACCCCTTCCTTCTAACTGGCTTCTGCCACCAACAGTACTAGGTTCAGGACCCCTTACCTCCTGTCGGGACCCAGACCCCCCTTCCCTGGCACGAGGTGCCAACTGCTTACCATCCCCCAGAATGCCAGGCATGGACTTAGATGCTTTCTCTATCAATTCTGCCGCCCTCTTTGCCCTGTCTGACACAAATAATGGGCCAAAAATTGTCTCAATGACTCTCTCTTGGACTGCGCTGGGACCCTCCCCTGTTTTCCCAGAGGTGCTTGTCGGGACCTCTGAGTCTCGATCATGCACGGGCTCATTCCTAGGTTTTGCCACATTGTTACCTTTTATAACATTCTTATCCCCCACCACATTTACTTTCCCAGCCTTGGGTACGCCACCTTGGGCTGTCGGATTTTGCCGACAATCCGGCTGCATAGCGGGGGGTAGCGCTGCCGCTGCGTCATAGGTACCAACATCAGTGCTCATCACAAACACACCGTTCACTGACACCTTATTCTCAACATTTGCATCAGATATTTTGACAGCATTATCTTTGTGCATTAAATTACTTAGGGCTTTTCCTACCGCTACCACAGTGTGATCAGAAGTAGACGCACTGGCTCCGATCACTGAGCTTTGGCTGTCGCTCGGCTGCGCTGCAGAGGAACGCGCCGCCACTTCGCAACGAGCCTCTGCCCCGATCTTTGAGCCAGCTTTTGCATCCACACTTGAAACAATAGCATTACGTGTTGTAATTTCTGAATTATCATTGACAGCATTATCTTTGTGCATTAAATCACTTAGAACATTTTCTACCGCTACCACAGTGCGATCGGAAGTAGACGCACTGGCTCCGATCACTGAGCTTTGGCTGTCGCTCGGCTGCGCTGCAGAGGAAACCGCCGCCACTTCGCAACGAGCCTCTGCCCCGATCTTTGAGCCAGCTTTTGCATCCACACTTGAAACAATATTATTACGTGTTGTAACTTCCGAATTATCATTGACAGCATTTGGGATTAGAGCTACGGTTGAACTCACCGGTCTCCGGGCGTCCGGGTACTCACTTCCGGTTTCTCCAGACAGGACTACAGGCTGCCGGGAGTGCATCATGCTCCCTTCCTCAGGGAACAGTGCCGCACTACCCTCGGGTCCGCCTTCCGCTTTCCCCGGGCCCTTCACAGACTTTTGCTCTCCCTCCATAACACGGATAGTCTCGTACAAGCCACCGTCCTCACTGTCTTCCTGGGCCGCGGCTACCTCATTCGGAGGCAATGCCGCCGAGTCTTTCAGGTTTGCTTTGTCCATGGCGGCTCTCAATTCTACCAATAGATTTTCCTTCTCCTTTACAGCCTCCAACAGATCGTCTATCTCAGCCGAGATGATCACACGGTCCCGGCTAAACGCCCGGTTTCTTTTCTTTTTCTTTTTTGCGATCATCCTCTCCAATCCTTCCACCTCTGCTTCTAATTCTCTGATCCTGGCCTCGGCGTCCGTCTCCTCCTGCTCACTGTCCTCTGATTCAGGCAGACTGACGGTCGCCGGGTCTATCGGCACCACAGGCTTGGTATCCCCCACACCACTCTGGCGTGCCGCTCTGGATCCTCGGCTCCCCAAGATCACTTTCGGGTCTGTTAGAGTGGAATTGTATGATTATTGATTTAATATCTATCATGTGCTAAGCTTTAGATGCTAATATGTTATGCTATGACTTTAAGAGAAATTAAGCAGATATTATTTTCAGTTTAAAAAGACAAATTATTCAAGGTTGGCCACGCAGCGCCATGTTCCCATCAACGAAAACATTCCAAGAACATGTAGCAACGTTCTTGATAAGATAAAACCCAAGGACTCAAAGATGGGGACAGCACAAGGATATTGGCGAAAAGCCTGGAAAGAGATAACACACAAAGAAGAAAGAGTTGTTTGATCTTTGATGTAAAACTGAAATATATATTGTTAATTGATTTTCTCTCATTATTTTACTGTCTTATAATTGGTTGTTCAGAATCTATACCCCTAGACTTACATGTATAAAAATAAGCGCTGAAGTGGTCTCAAATTGGAACAGAATAAAGCTGCTCAGCATTATATCATACAGGTGTTGAGTATTTTCTGTTCACCAGTCGACTGAAAACAAAGAAAGATCTGACTGACATTGAAGGTGCTTGATAGAAGTATCGGTGAACCCCGATACCCCAACATTTCTGGGAGCTACGTCTGGGATGCTCCAATATCTCCACACCTGACGCCACACTCCATTGATGTCCAGAGAACTGCTGAACTAAATCCGGTGAGTAAGAAAAGTGTAGATTTCTACCTTCTTACTCAGTTCAGAATTTCTTTGTATGTCTAAGGAAAGTCAGTTGAGGTGATTAGAGGGTATTCTATGAACCCAATGTACAGTCAGAGGAAAGGATAATGAAATGATAAATGTATGGATACTGTAGATTATGATGGATGTAGACAATTTTAGTTAGAAGATAATAAGAGAGGTGTATGTAAGAATTGTACCTGCTGCATTGTTCTGAGAAAATATTCAGGTTGCAAGGGACCTAGACTAGAGTGTGTTACAACTACAAATGCATATTACGGTTTTGTAAGTAATGAAAAAGAACTATATTTTACATTAGGGTGCATTTGAATGAAGAAATACTACATATTGGCCACAAAATCATATGTTACCAGATTATAAACCTATATGTCCATACACTGACTTGAGGGGAAGAATCGGATCAGCCATAAGTGCCAGCCTTTTAATCTACAGCCGATAAAACTCACATCTGGTGTTCCTAGGGCAGACTAGGAGGTAAAGGATTAAAGATACTTATAGTCTGTACAAAGGGGAAAATTGTATTGCCTTATTCCACTTATAAGACATTGTATCCCAGATACTGACAGTACTGTGACCAGTAACCCAGTAAATGGGGGCACAGAACAGTAAGATGCCTACTATAGGCAAATCTATGGATATAATGAAAAAGAGAGAAGGTAGTAAAGCTCTTAAAAGAATTCATAAAGTACTCAAGAGAGCAGGATTTCCCCCAGAAGGGACATTAGACTTAGAGAAATGGTATGGGTTTTATTTGAATAATAAAGAATGGATAAAAAGGCTTGGCTATGAAGGTCAGGTCAATGTGTGGATATGCTAAATGTATGTTTGATCCTGCGCAGCTGAATGAGTGAGATGTGCCCCTCCCTTATTCTGTGTAAAAGATTTCAGTGTGTTGAGATAAGAAGCACTCTGTTTTTTGTTATCTGACAATGTATGTAATGCTGATAAAATATGTCCGGAGTGCTGAGTGATAATAACATGTTGAGGCTAACTTGTATTTAGTCTAATGCTGGGACTTGTAGTTCCACAGCAGTAGGCTGGAAGGTTTCAGCTGATTTTTCTTTCTCTGTATGTGAGTTTTGTCTCCGTCTTACTTCGTGTGAGGGAGATCTGTGTTTGTCTGTCTTGTCTGTTTTTTTTTTTTTTTTTTTGTTTTATAAGAGACATGTTTCAAGGTTAAAGAAGTTGTACATTTTTGTAAATAATATAATGCCTGCCTGCTTAATTCTAAGCTTTTAAAGAGATGCATAACAAGTGTTGAAATGTTTTGGTCTGTCATTACACGATTCAGTGGACGGACAAGTTGGCTGGGGTCCAACAAGCCGTTTCTGTATTTGAACAAAATAATTTTGTTTCTGAAATTTGAGAAAAATAGCTTTCTCTTTAATGAAGTTGAGAATTGTGGGAGTGAGCCTTTACATGAAGATATATATTACAAGCTGTTTTTATCTGTGTGAAAATGGCGCTGATGAATGTTCTCAGAAATAAGGAGGGTTTGTTATGCCCATAAAGAAATTTTACGAGATAAAATGTCGTCTGTGAGCGAGAATTGTGAATATATATTTGTACTTTAAACATGGAAATCACAGAATCTGGAAATATGTGTGAATATTTGGTTTACAAAGAGATG
This sequence comes from Mixophyes fleayi, assembly GCF_038048845.1. Lineage (NCBI taxonomy): Eukaryota > Metazoa > Chordata > Amphibia > Anura > Limnodynastidae > Mixophyes > Mixophyes fleayi. The sequence goes on from NW_027445878.1 coordinate 312,406, forward strand.
ATGAGAAAGGAGTGGCTTTGAACACTCGCCCAGGTCTCGTCACTTTGACATTCCCTGTTTGTGAGATTAGGGACTGCCCCTTTGAGGAAATCAGTTTTTCATTGTATGGAACGCATAGCGTCACAGTTAAGCTACAAAGAGAAACTTTTAAACAAGTGTCGTATTAGCAGCTGTTCAATGTGAATTAATAACAGTTACTGTAATTCCTAGTGAATAAATGTTAATCTCTATGCAAAAGTTTTTTTCTTCACAGAAGCTCTCCAGCTACAAAGCACCCTTTCAATCCAGATTGAATTTATCCAACTTCCAATGAATAGAAGTTTGCAATGTTTTGATCCACAGCTACAACAAACATAAGTAAAAACTAATCAAGAATTTAAAAACCGTAGACTCTGTGTCACTCACCGGACCGTGAGTGCCTCTTCCCGGACATTTAGGAACCGTGGTCGTCCTCCATCCTGAGGGTCTGCGCATGCGCAGCCCTTTCCTATCCTTCAGTGTATGTCCCTTTAACTTAATTGGCAGATCAGGCAACACTCCCTATATTAAGCACCTGTGGTCAACACCACGTTGCCTGATCTTGGAGTCTCATTCCCCATGAGTCTCTGAAGGTGTTCCTGTGTTTCCTCGTGTATTCAGCGCTGCTGATTCCTGTGGTTTCCAAACCACTTCTACCTCTGTGGTTTCCAAACCACTTCTACTCCTGTGGTTCCCATACCACTTCTACCATCAACTGTATCATCGTGACTGTTAGCTGATTCCTATCCGCTGCCTCCGTGCACTACAGTCTTCTAAACCACTTCAACTCTATCTCATATCATTGTGACTGTTTGCTGATTCCTATCCGCTGCCTCCGTGCACTTCAGCCACTCTCCACATCTACTCACCTGTTCATCATCAAGACTGTCAGCTGATTCCTATCCGCTGCCTCCGTGCACTACAGTCTCCAGCTTGCAACTCGTCTGTGTTTCCTCATCGTGACTGTTAGCTGATTCCTATCCGCTGCCTCTGTGCACTACAGTCTCCAGCGTACAACTCGTCTGTGTTTCAACATCGTGACTGTGAGCTGATTCCTATCCGCTGCCTCTGTGCACTACAGTCTCCAGCGTACAACTCGTCTGTGTTTCAACATCGTGACTGTTCGCTGATTCCTATCCGCTGCCTCTGGGCACTACAGTCTTCATCTCATCTCTCCCGTGTTTCCCCGAGACTGCTGCTATTATTGCCATCCGCTCCTCTCCGTGATCAACAGTTCCTGGTCTACTCTGCTCACCCGTGTTCCATCGCTATCTGCACCTGCTGGTTGCTACTGGTTACCTCCGTGTGTCCGCAGAGCCCTGCTGCTGCTGCCAGCGCTAATCGTCCATCTACTGCTGATCCGCTCTCCACGCCTTCCCTGTGTTCCGCTGGTCTCTACCCACCTGTCAGCAGTGGATTCGTGTCTCATCCGCTATCCTGCTGCTAGATCATCACCATTCTCCTGGGTCCTCCAAGATTCCAGTTCCGCGTTCTACCGATTCCTGTGGATTCGGGTCCCTGTTGGTTTACTTACCTGTGCGCTGCACCTACTAGACCTCTGCTTCATCCATCCAGGGACTTCTCATCCTGCCGGCCTCCTGCCGCTCAGGTATCGCTGCACTTCTGTCTGACTGCCTGCTTCTGAACCACGGTATGCATACTTCTCATTGACTGTGCTGGTGTATTGCATATCTTGCTGGACTGTGTTGGTTCTCCTCTGGAGTTTGCTCTCCGCTGAGTCTGTTGCCATCATTGACTATACTATCTTGTTCCGGATTACTTCAAGAGACTTTCCATATTTGCAGTGCTGTTCAGTCATTCATATATATATCTATATTGTGCATATTACTGTGGATCGTGTTAAGGTGCCGTGTTTACCCTGTGTTGCAGTCTCTCCCCGTGCACCTCCTCACTTATATATTCTGTGGTACAACTTGCTAGTAGCAGACCACTGATCCCTGTTTCCAGTATCACCTGTTCCAGTATCCTCTCACATAGCAGTGGTACAACTTGCTATCGCAGACCACTGACTCCCCGGATACCTCCACTTGGATTCCATTCCTTCACTCAGACAGCGGTACAACTTGCTATCCGCAGACCGCTGACTCTCATCACCTCCTCGTTTCTGTTGGACATTCCTCCTCACTATAGCAGTGGTACAACTTGCTATCGCAGACCACTGACTACCCTCACGTGTCCTTGTCCATACAGTTCCTCGTGTACTACTACCTCCATATTACCAGTGTTGCTAGTCATAGACTTTCCTGAGCATCTCATCATCTGCTATTTACTGTTCCGTGATCACCCTGCTACCAGAGTACCCTATTACCACCTATATTGCTCTGGTAAGCCTACCACCTGGTGATCCCTGGGTAAAGACTCCTAGTGCCCGTGACACTCTGCTGAGTAATGATTACCTTGTTTTGGAAAGAGATATTAGAGTTTATGTGCTATTCGCATAGCAAATGCATGAACCAGATGGTTTTTCTGTATGTGCAGAAAGCAAAAGGTTTTTATTTTTATCCTCATAAGAATTTTGAGTCAATCAGTGTTGTAAACGCATTCACTGCCATTATTTACTGTGCTATAATAGTAGTATACTGCAAGTCCTTCTTTGTATCGTGGGTATGGTAATGCATTGATGGGAATTCAATGTTTGTACGGAAATGAAAAAGATTTAAGACTTTATGAGCTATTATCTGTGTTTTTGCATTAGCATTTCTGGGTGATAGTAAGACATTTACACTCTCCACTGAGCAAAACCAAATGTTTAACCAATTTTAAGCTAAAGCAACTTCAGCACCAGCACTGGCTTTGCCAGATTGTGACAGAGCTACTTAAGCACACAAAGTTTAAGGCTTCACTCACAATAATGCCCAACATCGCAGACTGTTTAAGACCAGATTCCTCAATGGCCTTTCTGAAACATATTGTCAACAATTGTTCCTTATAAGACCAGAAGTAGTAACAATGGAAATGCAATCCATGCTCCAAGTCCTAGAAGGTATAGAAGACCGGGAAAAGGAGAAGCAGAGGAAAGTCAAAGACAAGTCCCAAACCGTTCATGTGGTCCAAGAAAATCAAGACTGGAAGGTTCGTACAGACACAAGAGGTGCACCTGAGCAATAAATAAAGGAAAAAGGAAATATGACTCTGCCAGAAATGAAAAAACAAGGAGTTTGTTTCTTTTGCAAACAAAGAGGCCACATGAAAAGAGATTGCATTAAACATAAGAAATGGCTGGAAAGAAGAAATCAACAAGCTACAGACCAACAACTGGCATAGGAAATTGGCACTCCAACGTACCTCCGGCTCACATATAACCAAACTCTGAAAGATGACTTAACTAAAGGCCTAATGAATATCATATTACCCAATGGTCAAGAACGTGAGTGTCTAATTGATACTGGAGCAAGCCACACTGTATTAAGAAAACAGGAGGTACCTCAACAACTATTAACAGAAATTTATTTACCTGCTACAGGCCTAGCAGGAAAAGAAGTAAAACTAACAGAAAGTAAACCAGTTACACTTTTAGTAGGTGAAGAGACAATTGAAGTACCAATACAATTTCTCACTTCCTCATCTTGTCCCTATAATCTGTTGGGAGCAGATGTACTTTCAAAGATACAAGCCAGCATCAAATACACCCCAACTGGAGTAAAACTAACAAGTCAACTCCCATCTCCAGTCCAAGAAGAGCTTACAGCAGCAATCTAGATGCTAGAGCAGATGAGCACATGTCACAAGGATAAGACTGTTAATCTACCAGATTGGCTGAATATAGTACCAGACAAGTTATCGTCCAAAGGAAAACAGGATGTGGGTACACCTAAAGTAAGTCCTGTAAAACTGACACTAAAGCCAGGAACACATCCTGTCTCAATTAAACAGTACCCACTTGCTGCAGCTCAAACCAAAGCAATCTCAGAACAAATACAAGAATATCTACAAATAGGGGTGTTAAGAAAATGTCACTCTCCTTATTCTACACCCCTATTCCCAGTAAAGAAACAAGATGTTGGACAAGGGGGTGCAATACTGGATGGTTTATGACCTAAGAGAGGTCAACAAAAGACTTCTGATCAACACTCCCATTGTACCCAACCCCCACACTTTGCTTAATCAGATACCACCAAATGCAAAATGGTTTTCAGTAATCGACTTGGCAAATGCTTTCTTCTCAGTCCCAATCACAGAAGATAGTCAACTCCTTCTAGCCTTCACCCATGATGGAAACCAATATTGTTGGACAAGACTCTCTCAAGGAGGAGCCACAAGCCTATCAGAATTTTCAGAAGCAATGGCACTAATTCTCCAAGGATGGAGGCCTATCAATCCAACTACTCAACTTATTCAATATGTAGATGATCTCATGATGGCTGCGGAAGCTGAAGAAGAATGCAAAGCAGAAACACTGTCATTACTTTGTTTTCTGGCCGAACAAGACTGCAGAATATCACAAAGCAAGTTGCAACTAGTACAGGAAAAAGTAATATTCTTAGGACATTGTATCTCTGCAGGAACCAGACATCTTACAACTGAAAGAGTTAAAGTTATACGAGACATGAAGACACCAAAAACAGTCAAAGAAATTAGAGCCTTTTTGGGACTCCTCGGATATTGCAGAGAGTGGATTCCCTCAGCTTCAATTCTTATGCAACCACTGTATGAATGCTTGAGGAAACAGGGAACAGAACCGCTCAATATAACTGAAATAGAGAATGCAGTGCAAGCCCTGAAACATGCTATCTCTACTGCACCAGCACTTGGACTACCAGACTATCTGAAGCCTTTCACATTGTTCTGCCATGAGCAGTCAGGACATGCTCTAGGAGTCCTCACACAGAAACATGGAACGAAGCAAAGGCCACTGGCCTATTATTCTGCACAACTCGATCCAGTTATAAGAGGTTCTCCATCATGTATACAAGCAGTAGCAGCAGCAATACTGAAAGAAAAGGTAGCAGATATGGTATTGGACCATGCACTTATTATTCAAGTTCCACATACAGTCACAGAAATTCTTAATCAAGCAAAAACAAGACATTTGTCTGCAGCTAGACTAACTAAATATCAGGTAGCCTTGCTCAGCGCCTCACATGTAACAATTACCAGATGCACAATCCTCAATCCAGCAACCCTGCTCCCCATTGATGATTCAGAAGAGAGGAGTAAGGGGAGTCGCAAAGAAGATGAATCATCAGACAGGGGATATGAGGACCTGAGTGAAGCGTCTGAAGAAGAAACTGAAGAAATACACACACAAAAATTTTCACATGATTGTTTGGAACTTATGAAATTAGAGACTTCAGCGTTGCATAATGTCACTGACACACCACTTTCAGATGCAACCCTAACTCTTTATGTAGATGGATCTAGATACTATGTGGATGGAGTTCCATATACAGGTTATGCCATCACAACTGAGGAAGAGGTGCTTGACTCAGGAACACTGTCTAATGGAGCATCAGCACAAGAAGCAGAATTATTAGCTCTAACTAAAGCTTGTGTATATGCAGAAGGACAAAAAGCCAATGTATATACAGATTCACGTTATGCCTGGGGAGTGGCGCATGACTTCGGTCCCATTTGGAAAAGCAGAGATTTCCAAGAATCAAATGGAAAATCCATCAAACATGCAAACTTGATTAATGAACTGTTTAGAGCATTGGAACTCCCTAAACAAGTGGGAATTATAAAGGTTCAAGCTCACACTAGAGAACAAACTCCAGAAGCAAGAGGAAATAACTTTGCAGATCAAGCAGCAAAAAAAGGCAGCCCTCCAACCAAAGAATACTACATTTCTTGTAGACTCAACAGAAGGTGACACAGACAAATTTCAATTCCCAGACCTACAAAGCCTTAAAGACTTTCAGAAACAAGCAACAAAGGAAGAAAAGAATAAGTGGGAAAAAGAAGGTGCACAGCTTGATGAGCAAGGAATATGGTCAAAAGAAAATAAATGGTGCCTACCAAGAGCCTTATACCCAGTAATGACTCAGATTGCACATGGACAAGTACATCATTCCAAAGAGGCAATGACTAATAGGGTATGGAAAAATTTGATTGCCCCTGGATTTAACTGTGCGGACACAAACTGTGTGGCAGCTTGCTGGATATGTGGAATACACAATTTAGGGCAAAGAGTAAAGACCCCAAAGGCTTTCTATCCCTTTCAGAGACTTCAGATCGACTATATACAACTTCCTAAATGTGGTACCTACGAGTATGTGTTAGAAGGAAAAGCTACTGCTAAAAATACAGCAAAGAAATTAATCTCAGAAGTCATCTATAGATATGGCATACCTGAAGTTATTGAATCAGATAGAGGTACAACCTTTACAGAAGAGATAATGAAGCATGTAATGAAGAACTTGGGAGTATCACAAGCTTTTCACACTCCTTATAGGCCACCAGCAGGTGGGAGGGTAGAAAGGCTTAATGGTGACATTAAATTAAAACTACAGAAAATGATGCAAGAAACCAAAAAGACTTGGTTAGAATATTTACCAATAGTTCTGTTTAACATTAGAACTACACTTATGAAGAGACACAGGTTTAGCACCAAATGAGATACTGTTTGGCACAGCACAAAGAACAGGCTGTTATTTTCCATAGCAACTACAGCATGTACGTGGTGATTTGTTGAACTATGTTGCTTTATTACAGAAACAACTAACTGAAATACATGGTCAAATGTTCTCCTTCATTCCAGACCCTAATTTTGATACAGGTACCCATAAACTGCTATCTGGTGACTGGGTGGTCATAAGAAAGCACATCAGGAGACGTCTTGAACCCAGATATAAGGGTCCTTATCAAGTCCTGTTGACGACTCCCATGGCAGTGAAAGTACAGGAAAAAGACACCTGGATTCACGCATCACACTGCAAAGTCTTCAAATCAGGGGAGTCTTGTTCTGATAAATAGAAATGACTGTCTTATGGTATTGATATGTCTTACCAGAATATTTGTGCCTGAAGTAGGGGTCAAGGCCTCCCTGACCCAGTATGAAACAGACAGATAAGTGACAAATTGCCTATGTCACTGTGAGAAACAGAAGGGGAAGGAGTGCTCAACAATTTGCACTCATAGGAGAATAAACTTTGAAAATGCCTTTGTGAATACATAACCTCATTGGCAAAGTTGTCAGCAATGATTCATTTTGAATATTGGGAATATTGCCATTAGTAGCAAAGGGTTTGGCAATCCAGCTCATTGTATATGTGGTAGAGAAAATTGTTATATGGCTGATTAAGAAATTACTGACACTTGATTGTTGTTCCTGCAGGAAAAATAATGAGCTTCCAGAACCAGTAATGATCACAGAAATTTCTACAAGTTTAATGTCTGAGACAAACAGTGAACATTATCAGCAATGGTCAACAATCAAACCAAAAACCTGCACAGTCTGCAACAAGAGATTGACAGTGACCATCGAGAAACCAGAATGAAAATTGATGTCCTATTCATTAGTGGGACATATTTGTTAAAGAATCTTATTCCATATAGAAAGCAATGAATATCTTGATTCATCCATTGATACTAATTCTTCTTGTACTAACTATAATGATTATATGGAACTGCTACTTAAAATGTAATACAAGAAAGCTTTTGAATAGATATCAGCAAAGTATTCCCCTCTATGCACCGAGATAAAACATTAAGTAGGGAAAGAAAAGTTATGGTGATAAAGTACCAGAGATATGTGCTTAATGAATTCTTGTTCTAATCATATGGGGTCCTTATGATACCATATGTTTAAATGTAGGTACTAACTGTCTTCTGCTGAGTATCGCCATGACTGATAGGTAGAGGTTAATAGTTGATATTTAATCAAAGAGGGGAATGTTAGAGTGGAATTGTATGATTATTGATTTAATATCTATCATGTGCTAAGCTTTAGATGCTAATATGTTATGCTATGACTTTAAGAGAAATTAAGCAGATATTATTTTCAGTTTAAAAAGACAAATTATTCAAGGTTGGCCACGCAGCGCCATGTTCCCATCAACGAAAACATTCCAAGAACATGTAGCAACGTTCTTGATAAGATAAAACCCAAGGACTCAAAGATGGGGGCAGCACAAGGATATTGGCGAAAAGCCTGGAAAGAGATAACACACAAAGAAGAAAGAGTTGTTTGATCTTTGATGTAAAACTGAAATATATATTGTTAATTGATTTTCTCTCATTATTTTACTGTCTTATAATTGGTTGTTCAGAATCTATACCCCTAGACTTACATGTATAAAAATAAGCGCTGAAGTGGTCTCAAATTGGAACAGAATAAAGCTGCTCAGCATTATATCATACAGGTGTTGAGTATTTTCTGTTCACCAGTCGACTGAAAACAAAGAAAGATCTGACTGACATTGAAGGTGCTTGATAGAAGTATCGGTGAACCCCGATACCCCAACAGGTCCGACTCAGCCTCCCCATCAGGGTTTACGCACATAGCTTTGTTCAGCAATATTGGCTGCAGAGTTTCCAAATTTACGCTTGTCTGCATACTTAGTCTACCTGTCACTTTCCTCCCCATACCCAGTTGCTTCACTAGGCAGGTTCCCGATTCTTGGCCCCCCATATTAATCTTCATATGGGGTGGCTCAAGGATGGCAGGTTCACTCGGGCCAATTCCGGGGTCCACATCCATTACCCTGTCTAGGGCCGATTCTTGCACAGACTCTGCGGTTAGTCCATCACTTTGTAGGTTCCTAGCTCCGGCCAAGCTGGTATTAGGCCTCACGCCAGAAACATCTTCCATACTGGATGATTTAGACCCAGAAGCCTGGGGGCTCTCCACCTCTCCTCCCCCAGGATCCTCCATCTACAGCTGGGATAAGTATCAGAACAAAGTCCAGTTACTGAGCACTCTCCAAAACACGTCCTTCCTCAGCGGCTGCTGGCACCAGACTTGCCCTCCAATGGGTCCTCGTTAAAGGATTTAAAGTGTACTCATTCCAATTACAGGGCCTCGAAAGAGTCCTGTATTGTTATTTTTCGTCACTACCTCCCCGAGTCGGGAGTGGGTAATTTGCGCGCCTGCTGCCTTCCTTGGATGTGGTAGCCGTTTCTCAGGCTCCCTCTCCGGAATCGAACCCTGATTCCCCGTTACCCGTGGTCACCATGGTAGGCGCGGAAAGTACCATCGAAAGTTGATAGGGCAGACATCCGAATGTATCGTCGCCGTCACGGGGACGTGCGATCGGCCCGAGGTTATCTAGAGTCGCCAAAGCGGCCGGGGGCCGGCGGGCCCGGGCCGAGGCCCGGAACACCGCCGGGGCGCCCCGGATTGGTCTTGGTCTGATAAATGCACGCATCCCGGGGGGTCAGCGCTCGTCGGCATGTATTAGCTCTAGAATTACCACAGTTATCCAAGTAACGGGTGGAGCGATCAAAGGAATCATAACTGATTTAATGAGCCATTCGCAGTTTCACTGTACCGGCCGTGTGTACTTACACGTGCATGGCTTAATCTTTGAGACAAGCATATGCTACTGGCAGGATCAACCAGGTAGCTTTCCCTCCAGGAATGGGGGGGGGAGCTGAGGGGGTAAGCCTCTGGGGAGGGGGGGTGTCACAAATCGGGATCTTAGCCGCACTTACCTCATCCGCCGCTGTCATATCACGGCTACCTGGGTCCCTTCTGGTCATCTGCAGCATTCCCGTTCTCCACACCTTCATTTGTAAACAAACACATACTGTCTGTCCTGCTGCATGGGCGCGGCCATCTTGGATGCAGTCAGGTGATCAGTGCAAACCAACCAGATTCAGAAGCTGTGATCACATGAACTGATCAGCCAATAGTTGTTTGGGACATCCTATTTAAACCTGCTGCTGTGATCTGTTCATTGCCAGAACAACACACTTCTCTCCAGAGGATAGTTCTTGGCTCCAGTGTTCCTGACTGCATTACAAGTGCAGTAATCCTGTCTGCACTCCTAAGTGCAGTGTTCCTGACTGTATTACAAGTGTAGTGTTCCTGACTGCATTACAAGTGCAGTGTTCCTGACGGCATTACAAGTGCAGTGTTCCTGTCTACATTTCCAGACTGCTAATTCCCCTGCTATATTCTACAATCAGCACGAACATGAGCAAGAAGTTCACCCAGGCTGCTAAGTTCTGTTTCACTCCTGCTCCAGCTAGTCCCAAGGGTCCCGAATCGGATCAAGAAATTCAGACGACCGTGACAGTTTGTTCTGGCCTAATGGATCCGCTAGGGGAACATACCCCGAGGGAGGACTCTGTCCAAATATTAGCTGAACGCATTGAGAGACAAGAAACTAACCAGGGGCAAATTTTGAGATTGCTGCAGGATGTTTCTACACGTATGGATACCTTGCAGTTATTCCGCAGTCAACCATCCCATACTCCGCCTGAGCCAGTAATACCTGCTTCACTACTTACTTCATCCAGCCTCCATCTTCCCACGCCAGCTAAATACAATGGCGATCCGAAGAATTGCCGCGGGTTTCTCAACCAGTGTAGTATACACTTTGAATTACAACCCGGAAATTTCCCCACTGCACGTACCAAAACTGCTTATATTGTTTCGCTACTATCAGGGCAAGCTCTGGCATGGGCATCACCGCTCTGGGAAAAATCTGACCCAATTTTATTTGACATTGATAGCTTCCTGTCTACCTTCCGCAGAATATTCGACGAGCCTGGAAGAACAACGTCAGCCGCTTTAGATATTCTGCGCCTTCGGCAAGGGCAGCAGTCTGTGGGCCAATATGCCGTTCAATTTCAAACACTTTCCTCTGAACTATCTTGGAATAACGATGCTCTTGTTGCGGTTTTCTGGCAGGGCCTGTCTGACCACATTAAGGATGTATTAGCGTCTCGGGACTTACCTACAACGCTAGACCAATTGATTACCACCTGCAATCGGGTTGATCTTCGGTTCAGAGAAAGAGCTCTAGAAAAGAGGAAGCTGAAACGGGTCCGTGTACCGTCTCCTTTCCCTGAAGGACCCATGCAATTAGGCAAAGCACGTCTTTTACCCACCGAGCGAGAACGGCGAGTTAGAGAGAAACTTTGCTTATACTGTGCCAGTTCCGGACATCTGTTACATCATTGTCCTCGTAAGCCGGGTAAACACAACCTCCTAGCTGACGATGAGGAAGTGAGCCTAGGAGTGGCTCTTCGCTCCCCACAAGGCAAGGACTGTATTTTCCCAGTCACTCTGAAACACGCTCAAGGCTCCCAATACATTTCAGCCCTGCTGGATTCTGGAGCAGCTGGGAATTTCATGTCTGCCAGATTAGCTGCTGAACTAGCCATTCCACTAGAGAAAATTCCAGTGACCATCTTTCTCTCTGCGGTTGACGGTAGCCGTATTCCAGGGGGTACCATTACGCATCAGACTTCTCCAGTGACGCTCCAAATAGGAGTTCTGCATTCCGAGTCTCTTACCTTTTTGGTCATCCCAGAAGCCACTAGCCCTGTGGTTCTCGGGTTTCCATGGCTTCAAACGCATAACCCCCATATTGACTGGTCGACTCCACAAATCCTGGCGTGGGCTCCAACTTGTTTCGGGTCCTGTTTACAACGTGTTCTTCCAAATTGCTCCACCTCTGATAAGGAAGTTTTGCCAGTTCCTTCTGCCTACCAAGAGTTCACAGACGTTTTCAGTAAGCAGGCCGCTGAAACTCTACCACCTCATCGGGATTGGGACTGTCCCATTGATCTTGTTCCGGGTAAAACCCCACCGCGTGGCAGAGTCTACCCTCTTTCTATCCCTGAGACAAAATCTATGTCTGAATATGTAAAAGAGAACTTGGAAAGGGGCTTTATTCGCCCATCCTCTTCACCGGCAGGAGCCGGGTTCTTTTTTGTAAAAAAAAAAGATGGTGGATTACGTCCCTGCATCGATTACCGAGGTCTCAACGACATTACCATCAAGAACCGGTATCCTCTGCCCCTCATCACAGAGTTATTTGACAGAGTCAAAGGTGCGCAAATATTTACGAAGTTGGATCTCCGCGGGGCCTACAATTTGATCCGTATCAGGCGTGGCGATGAATGGAAAACCGCCTTTAACACCAGGGATGGGCACTACGAATATCTTGTCATGCCATTCGGTCTGAGCAATGCCCCAGCGGTTTTTCAGAATTTCATAAACGAAATCTTTCGGGACTTACTGTACCATACTATTGTGGTATATTTGGACGATATCCTCGTTTTCTCCTCTGATATCCAGTCCCATCGCAGACATGTTAAAGAGGTCCTCAGCCGTCTCAGAAGGAATAAACTGTATTGCAAGCTTGAAAAATGCACCTTCGAAGTTGAATCCATTCCATTCTTGGGGTATATCATCTCGGGCACCGGTCTCCGTATGGACCCAGAGAAGGTGCAAGCTATTCTTAACTGGCCTCAACCATCTACACTAAAGGCAGTACAGCGATTTCTGGGATTTGCTAACTACTATCGAAAATTTATTCGTGGCTACTCTACTGTAGTAGCACCACTCACCGCCCTCACCAAAAAAGGAGCTAATCCTGCCAAGTGGTCTGAAGAAGCCCAATCTGCTTTTCAACTTCTGAAACAAGCATTTATTTCTGCTCCCATACTGAGGCAACCAGATTTAACCTGTCCATTCTACTTGGAAGTTGATGCCTCATCTGTCGGAGTAGGGGCAGTTCTCTCCCAAAAACCAGCTGATGAGCAATGGCATCCCTGCGGGTTCTTCTCCCGAAAATTTTTACCAGCTGAACGAAATTATGCCATAGGGGACAAAGAGCTGCTTGCCATCAAATTGGCGCTTGAAGAGTGGAGACATTTACTTGAGGGAGCTCGTTATCCTGTCACAATATACACGGATCACAAGAATCTGCTCTACCTTAAAACTGCACAGTGCATGAATCCACGTCAGGCCCGATGGGCACTATTCTTTTCTCGATTTGATATCCATGTCACCTTCCGTCCCGGTTCCAAAAATCGCAAGGCCGATGCTCTGTCACGTTCTATGGTAAAAGAAGAAGATTCCATCATTGTGGATCCACGGCCTATTATCAGCCCA
>NW_027445879.1:0-17500 GCF_038048845.1 Mixophyes fleayi
TTTAGGGTTAGGTTTAGGCTTAGGGTCCCGAATTAGGGTTAGGGTTAGGGTCCGGACATATTAGGGTTAGGGTTAGGGATATTAGGGTTAGGGTTAGCATCAGGGTGAGCGCCTCCGTCCCGGACATATCACTCCAGGCCAGGCTGCCGTTTTCCACCCGCGGCCAAGCTGCCGGTTTGTACTTCCGCATCGGAAGCCCCCGGGCCGGGGATCCAGGGTTAGGGTTAGGGTTAGGGTTAGGCAACCCTGGCCGAAGGGTTAGGGTTAGGCGACCCTGGCCGAAGGGTTAGGGTTAGGGACACAAATTAGGGTTAGGGTTAGGGACACGAATTAGGGTTAGGGTTAGGGACCCGAATTAGGGTTAGGTTTAGGGTTAGTGTTAGGGACACGAATTAGGGTTAGGGTTAGGGACACGAATTAGGGTTAGGGTTAGGGTTAGGGTTAGGGACCCGAATTAGGGTTAGGGTTTGGGTCCGGACATATTAGCGTTAGGGTTAGGGATATTAGGGTTAGGGTTAGCATCAGGGTGAGCGCCTCCGTCCCGGACATATCACTCCAGGCCAGGCTGCCGTTTTCCACCCGCGGCCAAGCTGCCGGTTTGTACTTCCGCATCGGAAGCCCCCGGGCCGGGGGATCCAGGGTTAGGGTTAGGGTTAGGGTTAGGCAACCCTGGCCGAAGGGTTAGGGTTAGGCGACCCTGGCCGAAGGGTTAGGGTTAGGGACACAAATTAGGGTTAGGGTTAGGGACACGAATTAGGGTTAGGGTTAGGGACCCGAATTAGGGTTAGGTTTAGGGTTAGTGTTAGGGACACGAATTAGGGTTAGGGTTAGGGACACGAATTAGGGTTAGGGTTAGGGTTAGGGTTAGGGTCCCGAATTAGGGTTAGGGTTAGGGTCCGGACATATTAGGGTTAGGGTTAGGGATATTAGGGTTAGGGTTAGCGTCAGGGTGAGCGCCTCCGTCCCAGACATATCACTCCAGGCCAGGCTGCCGTTTTCCACCCGCGGCCAAGCTGCCGGTTTGTATTTCCGCATCGGAAGCCCCCGGGCCGGGGGATCCAGGGTTAGGATTAAGGTTAGGCAACCCTGGCCGAAGGGTTAGGGTTAGGCGACCCTGGCCGAAGGGTTAGGGTTAGAGACAGGAATTAGTGTTAGGGTTAGGGACACGAATTAGGGTTAGGGTTAGGGTTAGGGACCCGAATTAGGGTTAGGGTTAGGGTTAGGGACACGAATTAGGGTTAGGGTTAGGGTTAGGGACACGAATTAGGGTTAGGGTTAAGGTTAGGGTTAGGGACCCGGGTTAGGGTTAGGGTTTGGGTCCGGACATATTAGGGTTAGGGATATTAGGGTTAGGGTTAGCGTCAGGGTGAGCGCCTCCGTCCCGGACACATCACTCCAGGCCAGGCTGCCGTTTTCCACCCGCGGCCAAGCTGCCGGTTTGTACTTCCGCGACGGACGCCCCCGGGCCGGGGGATCCAGGGTTAGGGTTAGGGTTAGGGTCCCGAATTAGGGTTAGGGTTAGTGTCCCGAATTAGGGTTAGGTTTAGGCTTAGGGTCCCGAATTAGGGTTAGGGTTAGGGTCCGGACATATTAGGGTTAGGGTTAGGGATATTAGGGTTAGGGTTAGCATCAGGGTGAGCGCCTCCGTCCCGGACATATCACTCCAGGCCAGGCTGCCGTTTTCCACCCGCGGCCAAGCTGCCGTTTGTACTTCCGCATCGGAAGCCCCCGGGCCGGGGGATCCAGGGTTAGGGTTAGGGTTAGGGTTAGGCAACCCTGGCCGAAGGGTTAGGGTTAGGCGACCCTGGCCGAAGGGTTAGGGTTAGGGACACAAATTAGGGTTAGGGTTAGGGACACGAATTAGGGTTAGGGTTAGGGACCCGAATTAGGGTTAGGTTAGGGTTAGTGTTAGGGACACGAATTAGGGTTAGGGTTAGGGACACGAATTAGGGTTAGGGTTAGGGTTAGGGTTAGGGACCCGAATTAGGGTTAGGGTTTGGGTCCGGACATATTAGCGTTAGGGTTAGGGATATTAGGGTTAGGGTTAGCATCAGGGTGAGCGCCTCCGTCCCGGACATATCACTCCAGGCCAGGCTGCCGTTTTCCACCCGCGGCCAAGCTGCCGGTTTGTACTTCCGCATCGGAAGCCCCCGGGCCGGGGGATCCAGGGTTAGGATTAAGGTTAGGCAACCCTGGCCGAAGGGTTAGGGTTAGGGTTAGGCGACCCTGGCCGAAGGGTTAGGGTTAGGGACACAAATTAGGGTTAGGGTTAGGGTTAGGGACACGAATTAGGGTTAGGGTTAGGGTTAGGGACCCGAATTAGGGTTAGGTTTAGGGTTAGGGTTAGGGACACGAATTAGGGTTAGGGTTAGGGACCCGAATTAGGGTTAGGGTTAGGGTTAGGGTTAGGGTTTGGGTCCGGACATATTAGGGTTAGGGTTAGGGATATTAGGGTTAGGGTTAGCGTCAGGGTGAGCGCCTCCGTCCCGGACACATCACTCCAGGCCAGGCTGCCGTTTTCCACCCGCGGCCAAGCTGCCGGTTTGTACTTCCGCGTCGGAAGCCCCCGGGCCGGGGGATCCAGGGTTAGGGTTAGGGTTAGGCGACCCTGGCCGAAGGGTTAGGGTTTGGGTTAGGGATCCGAATTAGGGTTAGGGTTAGGCGACCCTGGCCGAAGGGTTAGGGTTAGGGTTAGCGATCCAAATTAGGGTTAGTGTTAGGGTTAGGCGACCCTGGCCGAAGGGTTAGGGTTAGGGACACGAATTAGGGTTAGGTTTAGGGTTAGGGTTAGGGACACGAATTAGGGTTAGGGTTAGGGTTAAGGACATGAATTAGGGTTAGGGTTAGGGTTAGGGTTAGGGTTTGGGTCCGGACATATTAGGGTTAGGGTTAGGGATATTAGGGTTAGGGTTAGCGTCAGGGTGAGCGCCTCCGTCCCGGACACATCACTCCAGGCCAGGCTGCCGTTTTCCACCCGCGGCCAAGCTGCCGGTTTGTACTTCCGCATCCTAAGCCCCCGGGCCGGGGGATCCAGGGTTAGGGTTAGGGTTAGGCGACCCTGGCCGAAGGGTTAGGGTTAGGGATCCGAATTAGGGTTAGGGTTAGGCGACCCTGGCCGAAGGGTTAGGGTTAGGGATCCGAATTAGGGTTAGGGTTAGGCGACCCTGGCCGAAGGGTTAGGGTTAGGGACACGAATTAGGGTTAAGGTTAGGGTTAGGGACACGGGTTAGGGTTAGGCGACCCTGGCCGAAGGGTTAGGGTTAGGGACACGAATTAGGGTTAGGGTTAGTGTTAAGGACACGAATTAGGGTTAGGGTTAGGGTTATTGGGGTTAGGGTTAGGGTTATTAGGGTTAGGGTTAGGGTCCCGAATTAGGGTTAAGGTTAGGGTTAGGGTTAGGGTCCCGAATTAGGGTTAGGGTTAAGGTTATTAGGGTTAGTGTTAGTGTCCCGAATTAGGGTTAGGGTTAGGGTTAGGGTCCCGAATTAGGGTTAGGGTTAGGGTCCGGACATATTAGGGTTAGGGTTAGGGATATTAGGGTTAGGGTTAGCGTCAGGGTGAGCGCCTCCGTCCCAGACATATCACTCCAGGCCAGGCTGCCGTTTTCCACCCGCGGCCAAGCTGCCGGTTTGTACTTCCGCATCCTAAGCCCCCGGGCCGGGGGATCCAGGGTTAGGGTTAGGCAACCCTGGCCGAAGGGTTAGGGTTAGGCAACCCTGGCCGAAGGGTTAGGGTTAAGGACAGGAATTAGGGTTAGGGTTAGGGTTAGGGACACAAATTAGGGTTAGGGTTAGGGACACGAATTAGGGTTAGGGTTAGGGACATGGATTAGGGTTAGGGTTAGGGTTTGGGTCCGGACATATTAGGGTTAGGGTTAGGGATATTAGGGTTAGGGTTAGCGTCAGGGTGAGCGCCTCCGTCCCGGACACATCACTCCAGGCCAGGCTGCCGTTTTCCACCCGCGGCCAAGCTGCCGGTTTGTACTTCCGCATCCTAAGCCCCCGGGCCGGGGGATCCAGGGTTAGGGTTAGGGTTAGGCGACCCTGGCCGAAGGGTTAGGGTTAGGGATCCGAATTAGGGTTAGGGTTAGGGTTAGGCAACCCTGGCCGAAGGGTTAGGGTTAGGGTTAGGCGACCCTGGCCGAAGGGTTAGGGTTAGGGACACAAATTAGGGTTAGGGTTAGGGTTAGGGACACGAATTAGGGTTAGGGTTAGGGTTAGGGACCCGAATTAGGGTTAGGTTTAGGGTTAGGGTTAGGGACACGAATTAGGGTTAGGGTTAGGGACCCGAATTAGGGTTAGGGTTAGGGTTAGGGTTTGGGTCCGGACATATTAGGGTTAGGGTTAGGGATATTAGGGTTAGGGTTAGCGTCAGGGTGAGCGCCTCCGTCCCGGACACATCACTCCAGGCCAGGCTGCCGTTTTCCACCCGCGGCCAAGCTGCCGGTTTGTACTTCCGCGTCGGAAGCCCCCGGGCCGGGGGATCCAGGGTTAGGGTTAGGGTTAGGCGACCCTGGCCGAAGGGTTAGGGTTTGGGTTAGGGATCCGAATTAGGGTTAGGGTTAGGCGACCCTGGCCGAAGGGTTAGGGTTAGGGTTAGCGATCCAAATTAGGGTTAGTGTTAGGGTTAGGCGACCCTGGCCGAAGGGTTAGGGTTAGGGACACGAATTAGGGTTAGGTTTAGGGTTAGGGTTAGGGACACGAATTAGGGTTAGGGTTAGGGTTAAGGACATGAATTAGGGTTAGGGTTAGGGTTAGGGTTAGGGTTTGGGTCCGGACATATTAGGGTTAGGGTTAGGGATATTAGGGTTAGGGTTAGCGTCAGGGTGAGCGCCTCCGTCCCGGACACATCACTCCAGGCCAGGCTGCCGTTTTCCACCCGCGGCCAAGCTGCCGGTTTGTACTTCCGCATCCTAAGCCCCCGAGCCGGGGGATCCAGGGTTAGGGTTAGGGTTAGGCGACCCTGGCCGAAGGGTTAGGGTTAGGGATCCGAATTAGGGTTAGGGTTAGGCGACCCTGGCCGAAGGGTTAGGGTTAGGGATCCGAATTAGGGTTAGGGTTAGGCGACCCTGGCCGAAGGGTTAGGGTTAGGGACACGAATTAGGGTTAAGGTTAGGGTTAGGGACACGGGTTAGGGTTAGGCGACCCTGGCCGAAGGGTTAGGGTTAGGGACACGAATTAGGGTTAGGGTTAGTGTTAAGGACACGAATTAGGGTTAGGGTTAGGGTTATTGGGGTTAGGGTTAGGGTTATTAGGGTTAGGGTTAGGGTCCCGAATTAGGGTTAAGGTTAGGGTTAGGGTTAGGGTCCCGAATTAGGGTTAGGGTTAAGGTTATTAGGGTTAGTGTTAGTGTCCCGAATTAGGGTTAGGGTTAGGGTTAGGGTCCCGAATTAGGGTTAGGGTTAGGGTCCGGACATATTAGGGTTAGGGTTAGGGATATTAGGGTTAGGGTTAGCGTCAGGGTGAGCGCCTCCGTCCCAGACATATCACTCCAGGCCAGGCTGCCGTTTTCCACCCGCGGCCAAGCTGCCGGTTTTGTACTTCCGCATCCTAAGCCCCCGGGCCGGGGGATCCAGGGTTAGGGTTAGGCAACCCTGGCCGAAGGGTTAGGGTTAGGCAACCCTGGCCGAAGGGTTAGGGTTAAGGACAGGAATTAGGGTTAGGGTTAGGGTTAGGGACACAAATTAGGGTTAGGGTTAGGGACACGAATTAGGGTTAGGGTTAGGGACATGGATTAGGGTTAGGGTTAGGGTTTGGGTCCGGACATATTAGGGTTAGGGTTAGGGATATTAGGGTTAGGGTTAGCGTCAGGGTGAGCGCCTCCGTCCCGGACACATCACTCCAGGCCAGGCTGCCGTTTTCCACCCGCGGCCAAGCTGCCGGTTTGTACTTCCGCATCCTAAGCCCCCGGGCCGGGGGATCCAGGGTTAGGGTTAGGGTTAGGCGACCCTGGCCGAAGGGTTAGGGTTAGGGATCCGAATTAGGGTTAGGTTAGGGTTAGGCGACCCTGGCCGAAGGGTTAGGGTTAGGGATCCGAATTAGGGTTAGGGTTAGGCGACCCTGGCCGAAGGGTTAGGGTTAGGGACACGAATTAGGGTTAAGGTTAGGGTTAGGGACACGGGTTAGGGTTAGGCGACCCTGGCCGAAGGGTTAGGGTTAGGGACACGAATTAGGGTTAGGGTTAGTGTTAAGGACACGAATTAGGGTTAGGGTTAGGGTTATTGGGGTTAGGGTTAGGGTTATTAGGGTTAGGGTTAGGGTCCCGAATTAGGGTTAAGGTTAGGGTTAGGGTTAGGGTTAGGGTCCCGAATTAGGGTTAGGGTTAGGGTTATTAGGGTTAGTGTCCCGAATTAGGGTTAGGGTTAGGGTTAGGGTCCCGAATTAGGGTTAGGGTTAGGGTCCGGACATATTAGGGTTAGGGTTAGGGATATTAGGGTTAGGGTTAGCGTCAGGGTGAGCGCCTCCGTCCCAGACATATCACTCCAGGCCAGGCTGCCGTTTTCCACCCGCGGCCAAGCTGCCGGTTTGTATTTCCGCATCGGAAGCCCCCGGGCCGGGGGATCCAGGGTTAGGATTAAGGTTAGGCAACCCTGGCCGAAGGGTTAGGGTTAGGCGACCCTGGCCGAAGGGTTAGGGTTAGGGACAGGAATTAGTGTTAGGGTTAGGGACACGAATTAGGGTTAGGGTTAGGGTTAGGGACCCGAATTAGGGTTAGGGTTAGGGTTAGGGACACGAATTAGGGTTAGGGTTAGGGTTAGGGACACGAATTAGGGTTAGGGTTAAGGTTAGGGTTAGGGACCCGGGTTAGGGTTAGGGTTTGGGTCCGGACATATTAGGGTTAGGGATATTAGGGTTAGGGTTAGCGTCAGGGTGAGCGCCTCCGTCCCGGACACATCACTCCAGGCCAGGCTGCCGTTTTCCACCCGCGGCCAAGCTGCCGGTTTGTACTTCCGCGACGGACGCCCCCGGGCCGGGGGATCCAGGGTTAGGGTTAGGGTTAGGGTCCCGAATTAGGGTTAGGGTTAGTGTCCCGAATTAGGGTTAGGTTTAGGCTTAGGGTCCCGAATTAGGGTTAGGGTTAGGGTCCGGACATATTAGGGTTAGGGTTAGGGATATTAGGGTTAGGGTTAGCATCAGGGTGAGCGCCTCCGTCCCGGACATATCACTCCAGGCCAGGCTGCCGTTTTCCACCCGCGGCCAAGCTGCCGGTTTGTACTTCCGCATCGGAAGCCCCCGGGCCGGGGGATCCAGGGTTAGGGTTAGGGTTAGGGTTAGGCAACCCTGGCCGAAGGGTTAGGGTTAGGCGACCCTGGCCGAAGGGTTAGGGTTAGGGACACAAATTAGGGTTAGGGTTAGGGACACGAATTAGGGTTAGGGTTAGGGACCCGAATTAGGGTTAGGTTTAGGGTTAGTGTTAGGGACACGAATTAGGGTTAGGGTTAGGGACACGAATTAGGGTTAGGGTTAGGGTTAGGGTTAGGGACCCGAATTAGGGTTAGGGTTTGGGTCCGGACATATTAGCGTTAGGGTTAGGGATATTAGGGTTAGGGTTAGCATCAGGGTGAGCGCCTCCGTCCCGGACATATCACTCCAGGCCAGGCTGCCGTTTTCCACCCGCGGCCAAGCTGCCGGTTTGTACTTCCGCATCGGAAGCCCCCGGGCCGGGGGATCCAGGGTTAGGATTAAGGTTAGGCAACCCTGGCCGAAGGGTTAGGGTTAGGGTTAGGCGACCCTGGCCGAAGGGTTAGGGTTAGGGACACAAATTAGGGTTAGGGTTAGGGTTAGGGACACGAATTAGGGTTAGGGTTAGGGTTAGGGACCCGAATTAGGGTTAGGTTTAGGGTTAGGGTTAGGGACACGAATTAGGGTTAGGGTTAGGGACCCGAATTAGGGTTAGGGTTAGGGTTAGGGTTAGGGTTTGGGTCCGGACATATTAGGGTTAGGGTTAGGGATATTAGGGTTAGGGTTAGCGTCAGGGTGAGCGCCTCCGTCCCGGACACATCACTCCAGGCCAGGCTGCCGTTTTCCACCCGCGGACAAGCTGCCGGTTTGTACTTCCGCATCCTAAGCCCCCGGGCCGGGGGATCCAGGGTTAGGGTTAGGGTTAGGCGACCCTGGCCGAAGGGTTAGGGTTAGGGATCCGAATTAGGGTTAGGGTTAGGGTTAGGCGACCCTGGCCGAAGGGTTAGGGTTAGGGATCCGAATTAGGGTTAGGGTTAGGCGACCCTGGCCGAAGGGTTAGGGTTAGGGACACGAATTAGGGTTAAGGTTAGGGTTAGGGGACACGGGTTAGGGTTAGGCGACCCTGGCCGAAGGGTTAGGGTTAGGGACACGAATTAGGGTTAGGGTTAGTGTTAAGGACACGAATTAGGGTTAGGGTTAGGGTTATTGGGGTTAGGGTTAGGGTTATTAGGGTTAGGGTTAGGGTCCCGAATTAGGGTTAAGGTTAGGGTTAGGGTTAGGGTTAGGGTCCCGAATTAGGGTTATTAGGGTTAGTGTTAGTGTCCCGAATTAGGGTTAGGGTTAGGGTTAGGGTCCCGAATTAGGGTTAGGGTTAGGGTCCGGACATATTAGGGTTAGGGTTAGGGATATTAGGGTTAGGGTTAGCGTCAGGGGTGAGCGCCTCCGTCCCAGACATATCACTCCAGGCCAGGCTGCCGTTTTCCACCCGCGGCCAAGCTGCCGGTTTGTACTTCCGCATCCTAAGCCCCCGGGCCGGGGGATCCAGGGTTAGGGTTAGGCAACCCTGGCCGAAGGGTTAGGGTTAGGCAACCCTGGCCGAAGGGTTAGGGTTAAGGACAGGAATTAGGGTTAGGGTTAGGGTTAGGGACACAAATTAGGGTTAGGGTTAGGGACACGAATTAGGGTTAGGGTTAGGGACATGGATTAGGGTTAGGGTTAGGGTTTGGGTCCGGACATATTAGGGTTAGGGTTAGGGATATTAGGGTTAGGGTTAGCGTCAGGGTGAGCGCCTCCGTCCCGGACACATCACTCCAGGCCAGGCTGCCGTTTTCCACCCGCGGCCAAGCTGCCGGTTTGTACTTCCGCATCCTAAGCCCCCGGGCCGGGGGATCCAGGGTTAGGGTTAGGGTTAGGCGACCCTGGCCGAAGGGTTAGGGTTAGGGATCCGAATTAGGGTTAGGGTTAGGGTTAGGCGACCCTGGCCGAAGGGTTAGGGTTAGGGATCCGAATTAGGGTTAGGGTTAGGCGACCCTGGCCGAAGGGTTAGGGTTAGGGACACGAATTAGGGTTAAGGTTAGGGTTAGGGACACGGGTTAGGCGACCCTGGCCGAAGGGTTAGGGTTAGGGACACGAATTAGGGTTAGGGTTAGTGTTAAGGACACGAATTAGGGTTAGGGTTAGGGTTATTGGGGTTAGGGTTAGGGTTATTAGGGTTAGGGTTAGGGTCCCGAATTAGGGTTAAGGTTAGGGTTAGGGTTAGGGTCCCGAATTAGGGTTAGGGTTAGGGTTATTAGGGTTAGTGTTAGTGTCCCGAATTAGGGTTAGGGTTAGGGTTAGGGTCCCGAATTAGGGTTAGGGTTAGGGTCCGGACATATTAGGGTTAGGGTTAGGGATATTAGGGTTAGGGTTAGCGTCAGGGTGAGCGCCTCCGTCCCAGACATATCACTCCAGGCCAGGCTGCCGTTTTCCACCCGCGGCCAAGCTGCCGGTTTGTACTTCCGCATCCTAAGCCCCCGGGCCGGGGGATCCAGGGTTAGGGTTAGGCAACCCTGGCCGAAGGGTTAGGGTTAGGCAACCCTGGCCGAAGGGTTAGGGTTAAGGACAGGAATTAGGGTTAGGGTTAGGGTTAGGGACACAAATTAGGGTTAGGGTTAGGGACACGAATTAGGGTTAGGGTTAGGGACATGGATTAGGGTTAGGGTTAGGGTTTGGGTCCGGATATATTAGGGTTAGGGTTAGGGATATTAGGGTTAGGGTTAGCGTCAGGGTGAGCGCCTCCGTCCCGGACACATCACTCCAGGCCAGGCTGCCGTTTTCCACCCGCGGCCAAGCTGCCGGTTTGTACTTCCGCGTCGGAAGCCCCCGTCCCGGGGGATCCAGGGTTAGGGTTAGGCGACCCTGGCCGAAGGGTTAGGGTTAGGGATCCAAATTAGGGTTAGGGTTAGGGTTAGGCGACCCTGGCCGAAGGGTTAGGGTTAGGGTTAGGGATCCGAATAAGGGTTAGGCGACCCTGGCCGAAGGGTTAGGGTTAGGGACACGAAATAGGGTTAGGGTTAGGGACACGAGTTAGGGTTAGGGTTAGGGTTAGGGACCCGAATTAGGGTTAGGTTTAGGGTTAGGCGACCCTGGCCGAAGGGTTAGGGTTAGGGACACGAATTAGGGTTAGGGTTAGGGTTAGGGACACGGATTAGGGTTAGGGTTAGGGTTAGGGTTTGGGTCCGGACATATTAGGGTTAGGGTTAGGGATATTAGGGTTAGGGTTAGCGTCAGGGTGAGCGCCTCCGTCCCGGACACATCACTCCAGGCCAGGCTGCCGTTTTCCACCCGCGGCCAAGCTGCCGGTTTGTACTTTCGCGTCGGACGCCCCCGGGTCGGGGGATCCAGGGTTAGGATTAGGCGACCCTGGCCGAAGGGTTAGGGTTAGGGTTAGGGTTAGGGTTAGGCAACCCTGGCCAAAGGGTTAGGGTTAGGCAACCCTGGCCGAAGTGGGTTAGGGTTAGGGTTAGGGAACCCTGGCCGAAGTGTTAGGGTTAGGGTTAGGGTGAGTTGCAGCGGCAGGCTTCTCCCCGAGTCCGCGACGGAGCCAGCCGCCCAGAGGCACCTTCTCCCAGGCACTCGCAGCAGTTTTTCTCACTCCTGGCCAAGCTGTCGGTTTGTGCTGCCCCCGGGCCGGGGGATCCAGGGTGGAAGGCCCGATGAGGTTGGATTCGGCCGCCGTGGCCGACCCCGGGTTCCAGAGTGCCGGCCGCGTTCCGAACCCGGCCCCCCTAACTGGCGCACGGGGCAAACTCAATAAGACCCGATTTGGGATTCTCCGAGCAGGACTCTGAGCGGCGAGCGATTCCTCTGTCCCTCGGGAGGATTTCTCTCGGCCCGCGTCGACGTCCCCCGCGAGTCGACTCTCTCTCCGATCGACCAGGCACCCCGCTTCCCGGCGGGGAGGGACGGTCGCCAGGCGGGGCCCCGGGGGGTCCCACCGCTGGCGCGACGCCACCCTCCCGTCCGCCCCGGAAGCGGCCCGGCCCCACCCGTAAGGGCGGCCGCTCGAGGCGCGTCCCCCTCCCCGGCGCCGGGGAGAGGCCGGACGCCGCTCCCCGCGGCAGAGTCTGCCCTGACCCGCCCCGACCCCCAGGCGCCCGATACGGCCGGAGCCCGGGCTGGGGATGGGTGGGCGCCCTCGGCACCCGTGAGGCGCGCCCGACCCCGCCACCCCCCCCCCCCCCGGGTCCACCCCCGGCGGAGCGCACTAGTTCCCCCCGCTGACCCGTCGTCAGCTAGCGCGGGCCCGGCCTGCCCTTCCGCCCGGCCCTCGGAGCCTCCCTGAGGCGACCCGGGGTTGAGCCAGGCGGCGGGAGCGGGCCGGGGGGGAGGGTGGGGCGAAGCGGATGGTCCAGGTCCCCAGCGAGAGGCCGGTGGCGACAGCCCCGGCTCACCTCCCTGGGGCCGGTCCGCCGCCCGCCCGCCCCCCCCCATCACCTCCCCCTCAATTCCCGGAGGGAAAGCTACCTGGTTGATCCTGCCAGTAGCATATGCTTGTCTCAAAGATTAAGCCATGCACGTGTAAGTACACACGGCCGGTACAGTGAAACTGCGAATGGCTCATTAAATCAGTTATGGTTCCTTTGATCGCTCCACCCGTTACTTGGATAACTGTGGTAATTTTAGAGCTAATACATGCCGACGAGCGCTGACCCCCCGGGATGCGTGCATTTATCAGACCAAGACCAATCCGGGGCGCCCCGGCGGTGCTTCGGGCCTCGGCCCGGGCCCGCCGGCCCCCGGCCGCTTTGGCGACTCTAGATAACCTCGGGCCGATCGCACGTCCCCGTGACGGCGACGATACATTCGGATGTCTGCCCTATCAACTTTCGATGGTACTTTCCGCGCCTACCATGGTGACCACGGGTAACGGGGAATCAGGGTTCGATTCCGGAGAGGGAGCCTGAGAAACGGCTACCACATCCAAGGAAGGCAGCAGGCGCGCAAATTACCCACTCCCGACTCGGGGAGGTAGTGACGAAAAATAACAATACAGGACTCTTTCGAGGCCCTGTAATTGGAATGAGTACACTTTAAATCCTTTAACGAGGACCCATTGGAGGGCAAGTCTGGTGCCAGCAGCCGCTGAGGTAGGACGTGTGTTGGAGAGCTCAGCAACTGGACTTAGCTTTGATACTGATCCCAGCTATAGATGCAGGATCCTGGGGGAGGAGTGGTGGAGAGCCCCCAGGCTTCTAGGCCTGAATCACCCAGAATGGAAGAGGTTTCTAGCGCGAGGCCTAATACCAGCTTGGCCGGAGCTAGGAACCTGCAAGACAACGGACTGACCGCAGAGTCTGCCCTGGACAGGGTAACGGACGTAGACCCCGGTACTGACCCGAGTGCTGCCATCCTTGAGCCGCCCCGTATGGAGATTAATGCGGGGGACCAAGAACCGGGAGCCGGCCTAGTGGAGCAACTAGGTACGGGGAAACTGAGTATGCAGATGGGCGTGCGGAGGCCGCCCCGTATGAAGATTAATACGGGGGACCAAGAACCGGGAGCCGGCCTAGTGGAGCAACTAGGTACGGGGAAACTGAGTATGCAGACGGGCGTGCGGAGGCCGCCCCGTATGAAGATTAATACGGGGGACCAAGAACCGGGAACCGGCCTAGTGGAGCAACTAGGTACCGGGAAACCAAGCATGCAGACAAGCGTACAGAGTGATGTGTGTGAACCTGCCATCCTGGAGCCGGCCGGTATGAAGTTTAATATCGGGGGCCAAGAACCGGGAACCGGCCTAGTGGAGCAACTAGGTACCGGGAAACCAAGCATGCAGACAAGCGTACAAAGTGAGGCGTGTGAACCTGCCATCCTGGAGCCGGCCGGTATGAAGATAAATATCGGGGGCCAAGAACCGGGAACCGGCCTAGTGGAGCAACTAGGTTCGGGGAGGAAGGCGGCAGGCAAACTATGTTTACAGACAAGCGCAGATTTGGATACTAAGCCGGAGGAACCAATAGACCCGGCGACCGTCAGCCTGCCAGAATCAGAGGACAGCGGGCAGGAGGAGACGGACGCCGAGGCCAAAATCGGAGCTTTGGAAGCAGAGGTAGAAGGATTGGAGCGGATGATTGCCAAAAAGAAAAAGAAGAGAAACCGGGCGTATAGCCGGGACCGGGTGATCATCTCGGCTGAAATAGATGACCTGATGGAGGCCGTAAAGGTGAAGGTAAATTTATTGGAAGCATTGAGAGCCGCCATGGACACTGCTAACCTGAAGGACTCGGCGGCATTGCCTCCGAATGAGGTAGTTGTGGCCCAGGAGGACAGTGAGGACGGTGGATTATACGAGACCATCCGTGCTATGGAGAGGGAGCAGAAGTCCGTGAAGGGCCCGGGGAAAACGGAAGGCGGACCCGAGGGTAGTGCGGCACTGTTCCCTGGGGAAGGAAGCATGATGCACCCCCGGCAGTCTGGAGCCTTGCCTGGAGAAGCTGGAAGTGAGTACCCGGACGCCCGGAGACTGGTGAGTTTAAACGCAGCTATTATCCCAAATACTATTAATGTCAATACGGATGATATAACATGTAATAATGCTAGTTTATGTGTGGATGCAAAAGCTGGCTTAAAGATCGGGGCAGAGGCTAGTTGCGGAGTGGTGGCGCGTTCCCCTGCAGCGCAGCCGAGCGACAGCCGAAGCCCAGTGATCGGTGCCAGTGCGTCCAAGTCCGTTTGTACTGTGGTAACAGTGGGAAGTGTTATAAGTGATAATGCTGTCAATGTCAATTCGGATGTTATAACATGTAACAGTACTGGTTTAAATATGGATGCAAAAGCTGGCTTAAAGACCGGGGCAAAGGCTCGTTGCGGAGTGGTGGCACGTTCCTCTGCAGTGCAGCCAAGCGACAGCCGAAGCCCAGGGATCGGTGCCAGTGCGTCTAAGTCTGATTGTACTGTGATAGCAGTCGGAAATGTTATAAGTGTTAATGCTGTCAATGTCAATTCGGATGCTGCAAAAGTTGAGAGCGATGTATGTGTGGTGGGCACTGATGCTGGCACCTGTGACACAGCGAATCTGACAGCCCAAGGTGGTGTACCCAAGGCTGGGAAAACAAATGTGGTAGGGGACAAAAGTGTTATAACGGGTAGCAATGCGGGTTCCAGCGCAGTTCAAGAGAGGGTCATTGAAACAATTTTTGGCCCACTAGTTGTGTCGGACAGGGCAAAGAGGGCGGCAGAACTAATAGAGAAGGCATCAAAGTCCATGCCAGGCATTCTGGGGGACGGTAGGCAGTTGGCACCCCGCGCCAGGGAAGGGGGGTCTGGGTCCCGGCTGGAGGTAAGGGGTCCTGAACCTAGCAATATTGGTGACAAAAGCCAGTCAGAAGAAAGGGGTCAAGTGGCAGACCCAAGCCCATTGCCCGGTTTAAAGTCATACGCTGGGGCTGTAGCGGGCCCGAGCTCCCTGGGAGGAGGGGCTAACGCCACGCCCAGGTCGCAAGGGCCAATGGGGGCTCAACCTTTTAGGAGAAGGAATGTAGTACAACTAAAGTTCATGGGGAAAGATCCCCCCAACAGGTCTGACTTTTTAAAGAGTTTCCTACACACCTTTGGGTTTGTCCCGGCGGATCTCTTCGCCTGCATCCACCCTGTCAATACGGCCGAATACGACGTTAGCTTCATGTCGTACCAGGGGCTACAGGCCTTCTGGAATCGGTGGGGTGGGTGTAGGCTGAAGGATCCGTGGACGGGTTTTAAGGCCCTAGCAATTACCAGGCAGGAAAAGGTGAAGGTGACAATCCTGGTAAGGAATGAATCGATTCCTGCGGCAGACCTAAGGTTCTGGATTGGGAGATATGCCATGATAACATCGCCCTTAATCAAGGTGCCGGATCCAAGCCATGGGGTCTGGGGTGGCGGTTGGTCCACCACGGTAGATCTCAAAAGCACGGAGGCTGGCCTGGTGCACTTGCCCTCAGCGGCTTTCATTGGCCGCGACAGGATCCAGTGCTTCTACCCGGGTCAGCCGAGGATGTGCCACAAGTGTGGGGACTTCCGCCACCTCAGCATGAATTGCCCCCAACAAAAGTGCGGGCATTGTGGGGACACAGGTCACGAGACAAAATCGTGTAGTCAGATCAGGTGTAACCTGTGTGGAGTCATCGGCCACCCATTCAGTAGGTGCCCCCATGCGGCGCATAATGGGGGGTACACGGATGCAGAATTGGTAGAGGTGATGGAGGTGGTGGAGAATGAGGAGAGCAGAGTGGAACAGAGGGAACTGGCAGTACTAAGAGACCTCCCCCCTTCACAGTCCCCTCTCCCTTCCCCCCTCCCCCCAAGGGTTGTGGCGGTGGTTGAGAGCCCTACAAGTAAGGTGGTTGAGAGCCCTGTAAGTGAGGCGGGTAAGAGCCCTGCAAGTGAGGGGGTTGAGTGGTCAAAACCGAGGAAAGCCAAGGGTAAGAAAAAACATGCCGAAAAAGAGGTAGTGGTACTATCCAACAAGTTCCAATTTCTCACTAGTAGCGAGGAGAGCATGGACGAAGGGGAAATTGTGAGAGAGGCAGGGGGGGAGCTAGTTCAAAGGGCTACCAGGAAAAAACAAAAGTCAAGGAGGTCAAGAGAGATGTCATTGGGGGAAACAGCAAGGGTTAGGAAAAAATCTGAAAAAACAAAAACAACGGCACGATCTTTCCTGAAAGATAACATGGAAGCGTCTCTGGTGGCCTCTGAGGGGAAAGAGGCAGTAGGTTTAAAAATACAGGCCCACCCCACAGGTAGTTCCGTTGAGGAAGAGTCTCCTGTGAAGGGTCTGGTGAGAGTGAAGGGGGTATCTGTAAGGGGGGATACAGTCCCTGCTCTACGTGTGGAAGACCCTCCACTAGGCCCTATAGGTCCCTTTCCTGATAACATCGTAGGTCCCCAGGGTGTTTCTCCTGACACGTCTGGCGATCAGGGTAGCTAGAAGGGGAGGGATGGGGAGCGGGTGGTTAATGATCCTGGCGGGTCAATAGGGGAGGTAGCAAAGGTAGGGGCTATCCCCCGGTCAGAGGAGGAGGTAGTCCTGGTAGAGGGACTTGCCCTTCCAGCAGGTTTAAGTTATAAACGTTTCGGGTCCTCAGATGAGGACTCGGAGAGGAAAATAAAAAAGAAGTGAGTTGTTACTACTGTCCATAACTCTGAAGGATGGCTTCCCAGCCCATAAGATTTGCCACCATTAATGTGGCATCTATCCTTTCCGAGCGTGCTCGTTACATGGCCTATGATTTTTTCGACACGGTTGAGGTTGATTTTTTATTCTTGCAGGAGACCAGATTGAGTCAGCTTGCTGACATACACAAAGCGAAGAGAGAGTGGAGGCGGGGGCCCTCCTACTGGTCTCTTGCGGCCGAGCCGTACGGTGGGCTGGCGGTACTTTTTACCGGCATGATAACCATTCAGCGAGTTATCGAGCTTGAGGTAGGTAGGTGCATGGTGTTGGATGTCAATCTGAGGGGGCACGACCTGAGGCTGATTAATATTTACGGCCCACAAACAAAGTGGGATCGGAAGTGCCTCTTCAGGGCGATAAAGCCATACCTTTTTTCGGCCCGACAGATAGTCTTTGGAGGTGATTTCAACACCATTACTAGGATAAAAGACAGGGGAGGTTCAAAGACTACGTTGGGCTATGACTCCATTTTTCTAAATAGTATGGTTAGACAGGCTGGTCTGGTGGATGTTCACGTTCGCCATTCTCCGGACCACACGGGTTTCACTTACTTCAGAGGTAGTTGTAGGTCTAGGATAGATAGGGTTTTTGTTAAGGAAAGCTCGAAAACCTCGGCTCCAGAGCTGAGGCCGGTAGAGTTTTCCGATCACGTTTACCTATCTATGTCCTTGAATGCTTCGGAGTCCCTTCGGAAAGGTAGGGGTCTGTGGCGCCTGAACTCTAAGCTCCTAGAAGAGGAGGTGATAAGACAGTCTTTTAGGGACTTTTTTGAAACCCAGGAAACACTTTTGGAGGCGGGTTGGGGTAGGTCTGAATGGTGGGAGATACTGAAGAAGAGGACCCGGAGCTTTTTCCAGGGCCTCGTAGCCAGAAACAATTGTTTAAAAGAGAACACCTACGTGGCACTGAGGAGAAAACTTGGATTCCTGATCTCTGGACAGGGAGACAATGGGGAGATCTCCCGGGTGAAGGCTCGGATGAGGGAGATACAGTATGACCGGTATGCTTCCTTGATTCTGGAGAGGGATTATGGGAAGTACCATTCGCCCGACCCTTTTCAGAGTTGTAGGAACTCGGTAGATGCTAAGGAGGTGAGAGGCTTGCGCGACGCTGGGGGTGTCCTGAG
>NW_027445879.1:22500-185000 GCF_038048845.1 Mixophyes fleayi
ATCTAAAACACCATGCCAAGCTGTCGGTAAAGGACATACAAAGATATGAATTCATACAAAGATATGAATTCTTACAAATATATGAATTCATACAAAGATATGAATTCATACAATGATATAAATTCTTTTACATCCTGTTGCAATAGGATTTTATGTATAAAAAACATATCTAAAACACCATGCCAAGCTGTCGGTAAAGGACATACAAAGATATGAATTCATACAAAGATATGAATTCTTACAAATATATGAATTCATACAAAGATATGAATTCATACAATGATATAAATTCTTTTACATCCTGTTGCAATAGGATTTTATGTATAAAAAACATATCTAAAACACCATGCCAAGCTGTCGGTAAAGGACATACAAAGATATGAATTCATACAAAGATATGAATTCTTACAAATATATGAATTCATACAAAGATATGAATTCATACAATGATATGCATTCTTTTACATCCTTAGAAATTCGTTCGATATGATTTTATGTCTAAAAAAACATATCTAAAACACCATGCCAAGCTGTCGGTAAAGGACATACAAAGATATGAATTCATACAAAGATATGAATTCTTACAAATATATGAATTCATACAAATATATGAATTCATACAATGATATGAATTCTTTTACATCCTGTTGCAATAGGATTTTATGTATAAAAAACATATCTAAAACACCATGCCAAGCTGTCGGTAAAGGACAGAAAGATATGAATTCATACAAAGATATGAATTCTTACAAATATATGAATTCATACAAAGATATGAATTCATACAATGATATAAATTCTTTTACATCCTGTTGCAATAGGATTTTATGTATAAAAAACATATCTAAAACACCATGCCAAGCTGTCGGTAAAGGACATACAAAGATATGAATTCATACAAAGATATGAATTCTTACAAATATATGAATTCATACAAAGATATGAATTCATACAATGATATGCATTCTTTTACATCCTTAGAAATTCGTTCGATATGATTTTATGTCTAAAAAAACATATCTAAAACACCATGCCAAGCTGTCGGTAAAGGACATACAAAGATGAATTCATACAAAGATATGAATTCTTACAAATATATGAATTCATACAAAGATATGAATTCTTACAAATATATGAATTCATACAAAGATATGAATTCATACAATGATATGAATTCTTTTACATCCAAAGAAATTCTTTCGATATGATTTTATGTATAAAAATCAAAAATTTACCTATTACATGATCGTGCCATGCTGGCACAGATATCTGTGAAAAGCCAGAGTGATGGAAGGGTGCAGATCCCTATTTTATTATACAAAGTCCTTTACCAACAGCTTGGCAGGGTGCTTTAGAAACTCACCCACCTGGACACTCATACCTGGTCCAGGCCTATGCGGGGACACCCTAACAACTCTCCATGAAGGGGGGTGACAGAATAGCACAGAATAGAACGGTGCAGCTCCCTGTGTAAACTGACAACAATCATCTTGTGTCTCAACACCCCAGGATATTCTGAAACACAAATATGGTTTAGAGAGAATTTTTTTTACAATCGTACATGATTATTTTACCTATTATATTATTCATCAGGGACAGATATGATCTTTTCAGGTATGTTAAACAACTATATCAGCTTTAATAAACGTGATGTTTCTCTGCAATATCTGAAAAGCTGCGGGATATCAAGATTCTTTACTTTAGTTTATGTGCTCAAAGAATAAGTCAGTTCGGGTGAAAATCTCTTTATTTTTTAATACATTATTAACAATAACAGATAATAAAAATGTTAAACATATGCAAACAGAGCAAAATAATCAGAACAAATGGGGCAGCTGGCCAATGTCCCCTATTATTATTCAACACTATACTTTAGCTCATGCTTAGCAGGAATGTCTTTTGCAGCTACCAGGAGAACTCCAAATTTCTTAGAGTATGATGTGAAAACATTAAAATTCTTGCGACTTCTCTGCATGAAGTGTAACAGAGGCTCTGTGTGACATGAACATGCTGTGTTGATGCACCATGATTTGCCTTTAGGGTCTTTGTAAAAAAAAAAGGGCCTTAGAGCCCTCTTCAGTTGTTTTCATTATTCTTCCTTCTCTGCCACTCATTTTGTCCCCATGTAAGTCACAGATAACTTCACCCTTCAAGAAAACTCTCCGTGTTGTGACTCTCCTGACTCTGCTTTCTGCATCTGTGCAACATTTTAGTCCTTTCCAATGTTGCAAATGGGTATCGTCTCCAAGGACCTTACAGTCTTTCCAGTGCTTCATCGACTTTGGCTTCCAGGCCTCTACCAGGAGATTGACCTCAGTATCCTTATGTTTCCATTTCTTTTCCTGAATGTACTGGGTCAAGGTGGTAACTGATGGTCTCCTTGCAGGAAAGGCTCCTGTGGAATAATAAAAAAAAACTAAACATTAGTTTGTATTACGTGTTGTAATGGGTTAGACAAGCACACATGTGCAACACCATGTACATTTGTTTGAAGCTAATCACCTACAAATCTGATAATGTCCTGTAGTTATACTTACTGATCACATGCTTTACTCTGATCTTATGCTGCCGGTCTCTCCATTGCTTTCTGCAGTAATGCCAATGTGACGGTGATATGCGTCTGCAGTCACGTGACTTTGGCACACGTCCCTCGAGTGTTACAGGGAACTCTCCCAGCAGCTTCTGGAAGGCGTCTTTCCTCGGTGTCCCTACAGAGGCTTGAAGACCTTCCCTGTTTGGAAACAGAACCGGAGATGTATAGTGAAAATGACGGAAGAAATAGTGAATTATAACAAACGCGATTTAGACATAGGAGATAAAAGGTGCAGCCATGGAGAATGTACTGATGTCAGGAAACAGAAGGGACTCACCTTGAACTGCTTGGTCTGGTCTCCTCTGGGTCACTTCGCTTTCCAATATCTCTCACCAATATTGAGCCATGACATATATTATGCAAAGTATTCTGCCTGTAATGACTGTTTGCAGACAAAATACTGTGTGACAAATAATTGGAGATGAGACACTTCTCAATATCGGAGTACTCAGCTAATGTCCAAGTCTCACAGGCCTGCCGAGCCATCTGACTGGTCACATTTGGCAGCTTATGCCTAAGAAGTGTTAGATAGAAAGATATATTAGTGTTTACAACAAATAAAGGTGTGCAGGCAGTGACATAGGGAGTGCAACACTGACACAGAGTAAATACAAATAATAAACTAATATATATAACTACAAGCTGGACAGTCAGTGAGGCCAATTATCCACTGATTATGTGCCGAGTATGTTACAAGGACTGTACTGGACTGCTCGGTATGTGCTAATGTCACTATGTACAGGGCTGTGTTATGTGTTGGGGCAGATAATGTGCAGGTTTCTGATCAGCAGCTGGTGACAGTATGTTGTATTGTGTATTGTTATATATAGTGCAACTAAACATATGTAGATGTGTAATACCACTTTATACATTGTGTATAATAAGATCATCAATGTAAAGTGTAGGTAGAACATTACTGCTGCCATGAACTGCACTATTAGTACTGTACGAACGTCTATTATCTACCAGACTGCACTTACAGATTATGAAAACGGCGAAGATAGACAGAAACATTGTAAATTTTCAATCCCGATGTCGATATAAAAAACGTTTCCTCGGGTGCATCTTCGTTTATCATGGAAGGTCGAACTTTGGTGTAATAAGTGTCGAACCACTAGGGAAAAATAAAGATCTGTTAATAATCAGTACAGCAAGAATTCTCCATATAGTAACTCAATCTGTAACTTTGATCTAATAACACACCCTTTCTTCTTCTTCTGTGAGTGCGAATGTGGCCACTTGTGTAGCAGTTTTGTGATGCTTCACTCCTACAACAACAAGCTTTTCAGAGGTTCCCTCCGATGTGAAGTTGTGAGGAACCCTCTTGTGCCATTCCTCAACCTAGGAATATGAAGATATAACATCAACATTAAAGACCACTTTTATATTTTAAAGTTTAAGTCATCAACATCCAATAGTACTTACAGTCATATTAGCAACCACTCCAGGTCTTTGCAGATGTTTCAGAATGAGCAAAGCCTCCAGGTAGTAGAGAATGTTGAGCTGATGTTTGACAGTTAGTGTTTTAGCAGTAGAAGCACGATGGATGCAATTCAAAAATTCTGGTTTTGCAACCTCCAGTAGCCGGCGGCAGTCCTCTGGCTGCAAGGAATCTGTCGTCAATGTGTTAAACCTGCAGATCATATAAGAAAAATGTGGATTAAAAATGAAGTAAATTGAAAAGTCACAAATTAGTGTAGCAAGAATACTATAAAGTCAAAACCTAAATGTCATTCATGTTTATTGATCTCACCTTTTGACGACCCTTTCCTTTGATACGCCTTTGCTCAGTTTTTTCCAAATTGCATTCGTTACGTTGAGAAAATGGACGCAGGCTTGAAAGAGCGGTGGATCATTTGCTGCCACATTGGTGGCTGTTGTTTTATAACCAATAAATCTCCTCAAATTTCTTAGATAATTAAATATTGTTTTGTTACAGAGACCCAGTTCTCTTAGTTTATATAGCCTAGGGGACTAAGGGGGCATGAGATATGAAATGATGAATATAGGGTATCCAGGTATCAGCCTCCTGGGGCTTTATGCCGCCTGTGATTGATAATTTTGAAGGGGTGTTTCTCCGCTTACAAATGGGTCAGTGATGCCAAATTTAAACCGCATACACTTCAGAGTCCCCCCTGTTCAACTGTACCAGTCTCATAATTGTGGGTCCCCAGGAAGGACACTGCATTGAGCCAAGGATGCTAGCACCTTGCAATAGCTCTCATAAAACCTTCAACAACTTAAAGTGAGTCTGGCCCTTCCAAGGGCCCCAAAGGCCCAGGTGCCTAATAGAGAACTTGAAGCCCCCACCCTCCACTTTCCAAGGAGTCCTTCCTCGCTTCTCTACGGCCTTGCACTGTAGAGTTATGCCCAACTGAATGATGTTTCCCCATCCACCCTTTTCAGGCCTACCTTTCTGGAAGCAGGGGTGGGAGGGCTGAAACCTCGATTTCTCCGATTCTAGAGGGGCTATTGATTAGCTTTCAATGTCACCTGAAAGCTGAGATTATCTGCTAAAGGTTAAGGCCAAAGCCAGAGTCTGGGATACTCTTGGACCCATAAGAGCAAGAAAATGCCTCTAGCATGTGCAGTTTTGTCGGTAAGGCCTTAGGACGTAATAGGACAATATGAATGTCGATATCTCTTGCTCTCCTGGGTCTATTACAATTCCAGTGGTACCCTGAAAAGCTGAGACTCTCCTTTAAATTATGACCCCTCTATATAGCCTAGGGGACTAAGGGGGCCTGACATATGAGATGATGAATATAGGGTATCCAGGTATAAGCCTCCTGGGGCTTTATGCCGACTGTGATTGATAATTTTGAAGGGGTGTTTTTCCGCTTACAAATGGGTCAGTGATGCCAAATTTTAACCGCATACACTTCAGAGTCCCCCCTGTTCAACTGTACCAGTCTCATAATTGTGGGTCCCCAGGAAGGGCACTGCATTGAGCCAAGGGCGCTAGTACCTTGCAATAGCTCTCATAAAACCTTCAACAACCTAAAGTGAGTCTGGCCCTTCCAAGGGCCCCAAAGGGCCAGGTGCCTAATAGAGAACTTGAAGCCCCCACCCTCCACTTTCCAAGGAATCCTTCCTCACTTCTCTACGGCCTTGCACTGCAAAGTTATGCCCAACTGAATGATGTTCCCCCATCCACCCTTTTCAGGCCTACCTTTCTGGAAGCAGGGGTGGGTGGCTGAAACCTCGATTTCTCCGATTCTGGAGGGGCTATTGATTAGCTTTCAATGTCTCCTGAAAGCTGAGATTGTCTGCTAAAGTTTAAGGCCAAAGCCAGAGTCTGGGATACTCTTGGACCCATAACAGCAAGAAAATGCCTCTAGCATGTGCAGTTTTGTCGGTAAGGCCTTAAGACGTAATAGGACGATATGAATGTCGATATCTCTTGCTCTCCTGGGTTTATTACAATTCCAGTGGTACCCTGAAAG
Organism: Mixophyes fleayi; assembly: GCF_038048845.1. NCBI lineage: Eukaryota > Metazoa > Chordata > Amphibia > Anura > Limnodynastidae > Mixophyes > Mixophyes fleayi. The sequence goes on from NW_027445879.1 coordinate 28,540, forward strand.
AGCTGAGACTCTCCTTTAAATTATGACCCCTCTATAAAGCCTGGAGGACTAAGGGGGCCTGAGATATGAGATGATGAATATAGGGTATCCAGGTATAAGCCTCCTGGGGCTTTATGCCGCCTGTGATTGATAATATTCAAGGGGTGTTTCTCCGCTTACAAATGGGTCAGTGATGCCGAATTTAAACCGCATACACTTCAGAGTCCCCCCTGTTCAACTGTACCAGTCTCATAATTGTGGGTCCCCAGGAAGGGCATTGCATTGAGCCAAGGGCGCTAGCACCTTGCAATAGCTCTCATAAAACCTTCAACAACTTAAAGTGAGTCTGGCCCTTCCAAGGGCCCCAAAGGCCCAGGTGCCTAATAGAGAACTTGAAGCCCCCACCCTCCTCTTTCCAAGGAGTCCTTCCTCGCTTCTCTACGGCCTTGCACTGTAGAGTTATGCCCAACTGAATGATGTTCCCCCATCCACCCTTTTCAGGCCTACCTTTCTGGAAGCAGGGGTGGGGGGCTGAAACCTCGATTTCTCCGATTCTGGAGGGGCTATTGATTAGCTTTCAATGTTCCGTGAAAGATGGGATTGTCTGCTAAAGTTTAAGGCCAAAGCCAGAGTCTGGGATACTCTTGGACCCATAAGAGCAAGAAAATGCCTCTAGCATGTGCAGTTTTGTCGGTAAGGCCTTAAGACGTAATAGGACGATATGAATGTCGATATCTCTTGCTCTCCTGGGTTTATTACAATTCCAGTGGTACCCTGAAAGAGCTGGGACTCTCCTTTAAATTATGACCCCTCTATATAGCCTAGGGGACTAAGGGGGCCTGAGATATGAAATGATGAATATAGGGTATCCAGGTATCAGCCTCCTGGGGCTTTATGCCGCCTGTGATTGATAATTTTGAAGGGGTGTTTCTCCGCTTACAAATGGGTCAGTGATGCCAAATTTAAACCGCATACACTTCAGAGTCCCCCCTGTTCAACTGTACCAGTCTCATAATTGTGGGTCCCCAGGAAGGACACTGCATTGAGCCAAGGGCGCTAGCACCTTGCAATAGCTCTCATAAAACCTTCAACAACTTAAAGTGAGTCTGGCCCTTCCAAGGGCCCCAAAGGCCCAGGTGCCTAATAGAGAACTTGAAGCCCCCACCCTCCTCTTTCCAAGGAGTCCTTCCTCGCTTCTCTACGGCCTTGCACTGCAGAGTTATGCCCAACTGAATGATGTTCCCCCATCCACCCTTTTCAGGCCTACCTTTCTGGAAGCAGGGGTGGGGGGTTGAAACCTCGGTTTCTCCGATTCTGGAGGGGCTATTGATTAGCTTTCAATGTCCCCTGAAAGCTGAGATTATCTGCTAAAGGTTAAGGCCAAAGCCAGAGTCTGGGATACTCTTGGACCCACAAGAGCAAGAAAATGCCTCTAGCATGTGCAGTTTTGTCGGTAAGGCCTTAGGACGTAATAGGACGATATGAATGTCGATATCTCTTGCTCTTCTGGGTCTATTACAATTCCAGTGGTACCCTGAAAAGCTGAGACTCTCCTTTAAATTATGACCCCTCTATATAGCCTAGGGGACTAAGGGGGCCTGACATATGAGATGATGAATATAGGGTTTCCAGGTATAAGCCTCCTGGGGCTTTATGCCGCCTGTGATTGATAATTTTGAAGGGGTGTTTCTCCGCTTACAAATGGGTCAGTGATGCCAAATTTAAACCGCATACACTTCAGAGTCCCCCCTGTTCAACTGTACCAGTCTCATAATTGTGGGTCCCCAGGAAGGACAGTGCATTGAGCCAAGGGCGCTAGCACCTTGCAATAGCTCTCATAAAACCTTCAACAACTTAAAGTGAGTCTGGCCCTTCCAAGGGCCCCAAAGGCCCAGGTGCCTAATAGAGAACTTGAAGCCCCCACCCTCCTCTTTCCAAGGAGTCCTTCCTCGCTTCTCTACGGCCTTGCACTGCAGAGTTATGCCCAACTGAATGATGTTTCCCCATCCACCCTTTTCAGGCCTACCTTTCTGGAAGCAGGGGTGGGAGGGCTGAAACCTCGATTTCTCCGATTCTGGAGGGGCTATTGATTAGCTTTCAATGTCCCCTGAAAGCTGAGATTATCTGCTAAAGGTTAAGGCCAAAACCAGAGTCTGGGATACTCTTGGACCCATAAGAGCAAGAAAATGCCTCTAGCATGTGCAGTTTTGTCGGTAAGGCCTTAGGACGTAATAGGACAATATGAATGTCGATATCTCTTGCTCTCCTGGGTCTATTACAATTCCAGTGGTACCCTGAAAGAGCTGAGACTCTCCTTTAAATTATGACCCCTCTATAAAGCCTGGAGGACTAAGGGGGCCTGAGATATGAGATGATGAATATAGGGTATCCAGGTATAAGCCTCCTGGGGCTTTATGCCGCCTGTGATTGATAATATTCAAGGGGTGTTTCTCCGCTTACAAATGGGTCAGTGATGCCGAATTTAAACCGCATACACTTCAGAGTCCCCCCTGTTCAACTGTACCAGTCTCATAATTGTGGGTCCCCAGGAAGGGCATTGCATTGAGCCAAGGGCGCTAGCACCTTGCAATAGCTGTCATAAAACCTTCAACAAATTAAAGTGAGTCTGGCCCTTCCAAGGGCCCCAAAGGCCCAGGTGCCTAATAGAGAACTTGAAGCCCCCACCCTCCTCTTTCCAAGGAGTCCCTCCTCACTTCTCTACGGCCTTGCACTGCAGAGTTATGCCCAACTGAATGATGTTCCCCCATCCACCCTTTTCAGGCCTACCTTTCTGGAAGCAGGGGTGGGGGGCTGAAACCTCGATTTCTCCGATTCTGGAGGGGCTATTGATTAGCTTTCAATGTTCCCTGAAAGATGGGATTGTCTGCTAAAGTTTAAGGCCAAAGCCAGAGTCTGGGATACTCTTGGACCCATAAGAGCAAGAAAATGCCTCTAGCATGTGCAGTTTTGTCGGTAAGGCCTTAAGACGTAATAGGACGATATGAATGTCGATATCTCTTGCTCTCCTGGGTTTATTACAATTCCAGTGGTACCCTGAAAGAGCTGGGACTCTCCTTTAAATTATGACCCCTCTATATAGCCTAGGGGACTAAGGGGGCCTGAGATATGAAATGATGAATATAGGGTATCCAGGTATCAGCCTCCTGGGGCTTTATGCCGCCTGTGATTGATAATTTTGAAGGGGTGTTTCTCCGCTTACAAATGGGTCAGTGATGCCAAATTTAAACCGCATACACTTCAGAGTCCCCCCTGTTCAACTGTACCAGTCTCATAATTGTGGGTCCCCAGGAAGGACACTGCATTGAGCCAAGGGCGCTAGCACCTTGCAATAGCTCTCATAAAACCTTCAACAAATTAAAGTGAGTCTGGCCCTTCCAAGGGCCCCAAAGGCCCAGGTGCCTAATAGAGAACTTGAAGCCCCCACCCTCCTCTTTCCAAGGAGTCCTTCCTCGCTTCTCTACGGCCTTGCACTGTAGAGTTATGCCCAACTGAATGATGTTTCCCCATCCACCCTTTTCAGGCCTACCTTTCTGGAAGCAGGGGTGGGAGGGCTGAAACCTCGATTTCTCCGATTCTAGAGGGGCTATTGATTAGCTTTCAATGTCACCTGAAAGCTGAGATTATCTGCTAAAGGTTAAGGCCAAAGCCAGAGTCTGGGATACTCTTGGACCCATAAGAGCAAGAAAATGCCTCTAGCATGTGCAGTTTTGTCGGTAAGGCCTTAGGACGTAATAGGACAATATGAATGTCGATATCTCTTGCTCTCCTGGGTCTATTACAATTCCAGTGGTACCCTGAAAAGCTGAGACTCTCCTTTAAATTATGACCCCTCTATATAGCCTAGGGGACTAAGGGGGCCTGACATATGAGATGATGAATATAGGGTATCCAGGTATAAGCCTCCTGGGGCTTTATGCCGCCTGTGATTGATAATTTTGAAGGGGTGTTTTTCCGCTTACAAATGGGTCAGTGATGCCAAATTTTAACCGCATACACTTCAGAGTCCCCCCTGTTCAACTGTACCAGTCTCATAATTGTGGGTCCCCAGGAAGGGCACTGCATTGAGCCAAGGGCGCTAGTACCTTGCAATAGCTCTCATAAAACCTTCAACAACCTAAAGTGAGTCTGGCCCTTCCAAGGGCCCCAAAGGGCCAGGTGCCTAATAGAGAACTTGAAGCCCCCACCCTCCTCTTTCCAAGGAATCCTTCCTCACTTTTCTACGGCCTTGCACTGCAAAGTTATGCCCAACTGAATGATGTTCCCCCATCCACCCTTTTCAGGCCTACCTTTCTGGAAGCAGGGGTGGGTGGCTGAAACCTCGATTTCTCCGATTCTGGAGGGGCTATTGATTAGCTTTCAATGTCCCCTGAAAGCTGAGATTGTCTGCTAAAGTTTAAGGCCAAAGCCAGAGTCTGGGATACTCTTGGACCCATAACAGCAAGAAAATGCCTCTAGCATGTGCAGTTTTGTCGGTAAGGCCTTAAGACGTAATAGGACGATATGAATGTCGATATCTCTTGCTCTCCTGGGTCTATTACAATTCCAGTGGTACCCTGAAAGAGCTGAGACTCTCCTTTAAATTATGACCCCTCTATAAAGCCTGGAGGACTAAGGGGGCCTGAGATATGAGATGATGAATATAGGGTATCCAGGTATAAGCCTCCTGGGGCTTTATGCCGCCTGTGATTGATAATATTCAAGGGGTGTTTCTCCGCTTACAAATGGGTCAGTGATGCCGAATTTAAACCGCATACACTTCAGAGTCCCCCCTGTTCAACTGTACCAGTCTCATAATTGTGGGTCCCCAGGAAGGGCATTGCATTGAGCCAAGGGCGCTAGCACCTTGCAATAGCTGTCATAAAACCTTCAACAAATTAAAGTGAGTCTGGCCCTTCCAAGGGCCCCAAAGGCCCAGGTGCCTAATAGAGAACTTGAAGCCCCCACCCTCCTCTTTCCAAGGAGTCCTTCCTCACTTCTCTACGGCCTTGCACTGCAGAGTTATGCCCAACTGAATGATGTTCCCCCATCCACCCTTTTCAGGCCTACCTTTCTGGAAGCAGGGGTGGGGGGCTGAAACCTCGATTTCTCCGATTCTGGAGGGGCTATTGATTAGCTTTCAATGTTCCCTGAAAGATGGGATTGTCTGCTAAAGTTTAAGGCCAAAGCCAGAGTCTGGGATACTCTTGGACCCATAAGAGCAAGAAAATGCCTCTAGCATGTGCAGTTTTGTCGGTAAGGACCCGGCCTGCGGGGACCATGCCTGCTGGTTCCCCGGGGTCTGGGAGGTCCCTGGGTGCTTTTCCAGAGTTTGGCCCCTGGGGGCCACAGGCTCCGGGGGTCCCCCGGCCTGCGGGGACCATGCCTGCTGGTTCCCCGGGGTCTGGGAGGTACCTGGGCACGTTTACCTAGTTTGGCCCAAGTCCCAACCGACAGCTTGGCCGCGACAGCTTGGCCTGGGCCGAAAACCGACAGCTTGGCCCGGACAGCTTGGCCTGGGCTGCGGACCGACAGCTTGGCCTGGAGGGGGAACCGACAGCTTGGCCTGGAGGGGGGAACCGACAGCTTGGCCTGGAGGGGGGAACCGACAGCTTGGCCTGGAGGGGGGAACCGACAGCTTGGCCGGGACAGCTTGGCCGTGAGTGAGGAAAAAAGTACAACATATCTAAAACACCATGCCAAGCTGTCGGTAAAGGACATACAAAGATATGAATTCATACAAAGATATGAATTCATACAATGATATGCATTCTTTTACATCCTGTTGCAATAGGATTTTATGTATAAAAAACATATCTAAAACACCATGCCAAGCTGTCGGTAAAGGACATACAAAGATATGAATTCATACAAAGATATGAATTCTTACAAATATATGAATTCATACAAAGATATGAATTCATACAATGATATGAATTCTTTTACATCCTGTTGCAATAGGATTTTATGCATAAAAAACGTTTCCTCGGGTGCATCTTCGTTTATCATGGAAGGTCGAACTTTGGTGTAATAAGTGTCGAACCACTAGGGAAAAATAAAGATCTGTTAATAATCAGTACAGCAAGAATTCTCCATATAGTAACTCAATCTGTAACTTTGATCTAATAACACACCCTTTCTTCTTCTTCTGTGAGTGCGAATGTGGCCACTTGTTGTGTAGCAGTTTTGTGATGCTTCACTCCTACAACAACAAGCTTTTCAGAGGTTCCCTCCGATGTGAAGTTGTGAGGAACCCTCTTGTGCCATTCTTTAACCTAGGAATATGAAGATATAACATCAACATTAAAGACCACTTTTATATTTTAAAGTTTAAGTCATCAACATCCAATAGTACTTACAGTCATATTAGCAACCACTCCAGGTCTTTGCAGATGTTTCAGAATGAGCAAAGCCTCCAGGTAGTAGAGAATGTTGAGCTGATGTTTGACAGTTAGTGTTTTAGCAGTAGAAGCACGATGGATGCAATTCAAAAATTCTGGTTTTGCAACCTCCAGTAGCCGGCGGCAGTCCTCTGGCTGCAAGGAATCTGTCGTCAATGTGTTAAACCTGCAGATCATATAAGAAAAATGTGGATTAAAAATGAAGTAAATTGAAAAGTCACAAATTAGTGTAGCAAGAATACTATAAAGTCAAAACCTAAATGTCATTCATGTTTATTGATCTCACCTTTTGACGACCCTTTCCTTTGATATGCCTTTGCTCAGTTTTTTCCGAATTGCATTCGTTACGTTGAGAAAATGGACGCAGGCTTGAAAGAGCGGTGGATCATTTGCTGCCACATTGGTGGCTGTTGTTTTATAACCAATAAATCTCCTCAAATTTTTTAGATAATTAAATATTGTTTGGTTACAGAGACCCAGTTCTCTTAGTTTGTTAAAAAACAGATTTGTTTTTTCGATGTTGGTCACAAAATCCATGGACACATTTACTGGGTCCATGAAATATAAATAACGCGCAACATTTTCCACCTGTGTATACAGAGAGGGGGAGATATGAGTTTTATAAAATAGTCAGCTGAGTTATTTAGTTGAGAATTACTGGTAACAATGCTACAAGACTGAGCTTTGTAAAATGAGAGATAAAATACAAGGCATATATAACTTGAAGAAAGGACAAGTCATAACATCCTGTCATCCCCTCTGATATAGATGAATTAGTTAAACCTATTCATTATCTCATGTCCTTTGGCTCTGAAGAAATCAGGACTACTATTGTGGGCACCAATATTGACAACATAAGTGAGAGAAGAATGTTGAAGCTTGAAAGATTGAAGAGTGAAAGTGAGAAATAAACAGAAAATGAAAATGTATGTACTACTATCTCATGCAGGTCCAATTGGAAATGGAAATAACATGCACAAATATATAAAATAAGCCATTACCTCTTGTTTATTGTGGATTACTCCTAAAGTCTCGAACAAATAGTCCCTGAAGCCGCTCAGCATTGGTGTCCTCAAGGAATGCTTTCCATACATCCCTGCTTGCTGCATCTTCTGACGTACCACCACAGACCATTTCGGCCTGATGGGAGAAAATTATAGCAAGGGGGGACAACATACAGTGGATTAGACACATTATCTGGTACTTTCACACTTACTGTTTCTAACATGAATATCTCTGGCCATTAATAAGTAACAGTAACTATAAACAGATGAGTTATGGTAAAGTTAATGTGTTCTGCAGCATATATGTGATCTTATATATCACTGATAGGTACGTACTTCTCACACCTATAAACTCCACCAATTCTGTGTGGTATTATTATCTATCAACCTTCCATCACCCCAACCGTTATTCCATCTGCTACAGAAATAGCTATAAACAGTGGATCTGATCACATGGACAATGTACTTACCCATTTGGCTCTTCCCCTGCATTAGACAGCGATTCCTCCTCATCACCTTCCACTGCCTGGTTTTCCGTTGCCATATCATCTGATTGCAGAGACCTTCTTCCTTCATCACTGGTGACTGCAGGTACTTGCAAAGTAGCTCCGGTCCTGAGGCGAGCGGCCCAATGAGTCGATACGCCTGGTTGGGGAATGGTGGATGAAGTCGATACGCCTGGTTGGGGAATGGTGGATGAAGTCGATACGCCTGGTTGGGGAATGGTGGATGAAGTCGATACGCCTGGTTGGGGAATGGTGGATGAAGACGATACGCCTGGTTGGGGAATGGTGGATGAAGACGATACGCCTGGTTGGGGAATGGTGGATGAAGACGATACGCCTGGTTGGGGAATGGTGGATGAAGACGATACGCCTGGTTGGGGAATGGTGGATGAAGACGATACGCCTGGTTGGGGAATGGTGGATGAAGACCTAAATACACATAAAGATAGTTTAAAGAACAAAATAATTTTGTATAATAAACCCATAATTGCACCTATATAAATATAATGTATAAATCATGCTTACATTGTCATTGAGAGGGGCTTATTTTTAATTATGTTGCCCTTTCCCTCCAAGAAGGCTATGACACTGTCAGGGCATTGTAGTCTATTCAAGTCTTCATAATTCAGAACTCTTCCCTTCATGAGGAAGGAAAGGGTGGCAAAACGGGCTCTATCAGAAATCTTTTTAATTTCTTCAGTCGAAGCACCCTTCTTGCAAGACCTACGGAGATGTGTGAAGAGCTCTCTATATGGTTTGAGGCAGAACTCACAGACAATAGGCATTCTTCTTTCACTGTGGATGGAAATGAATGTTAGTAAAGATATGAATAATTATATATATATATATATATATATATATATATATATATATATATCTAGATAATGTGAGATAGATAGCTAGATAATGTGAGATAGATAGTGTATGTTCTCCCTGTGTTTGCGTGGGTTTCCTCCAGAACACCCGGAGGAAACCGGGTTATATTTAATTATATATAATTATATCCACTTCCGTGAGAAGCTAAGATAGTGCGTCACGTGTGTAGATATCATCATTTATTTATATAGCGCCACTAATTCCGCAGCGCTGTACAGAGAACTCACATCAGTCCCTGCCCCATTGGAGCTTACAGTCTAAATTCACTACTATAGACACACACTCACACACAGACAGACAAAGAGGGAGAGACTAGGGTCAATTTTTTGATTGCAGCCAATTAACCTACCTGTATGTTTTTGGAGTGTGGGAGGAAACCGGAACACCCGGAGGAAACCCACGCAAACACAGGGAGAACATACAAACTCCACACAGATAAGGCCATGATCAGGAATCGATCTCATGACCCCGGTGCTGTGAGGCAGACGTGCTAAACACTAGGCCACTATCTATTTAACATTATCCATCTATCTCACATTATCTATATATCTAGCTATCTCACATTATCTAGCAAAAATATAAATTATATATATATATATATATATATATATATATATATATATACACACACATATACACACATATATATACATATATACATACATATATACACACACAAAAATATGTAATGTTTCCTTTTATATAGAATTACAAACAACTGCGATGCCAGCGGGGGTTGTTAATGTATTTCAGCCCTGTGTTTGTTTGCAAAACACATGGATATCTTTAGTTAACTGTGGGTTAGAAAAAATGATGTTGCCTATAGCAACCAGATTCTACTTCTATATATTGGACATCTGTGGATAGAATGTACTAAATAAATGATATTTCTATTGCATATCCCATGTCGTTTTCAAAATTTTATTTTATTTACTGAGATCTGTAAATATATGTAGCTAGTAGTCTGTATTTATTCATTACTGTCATACAGCGCTCTACATTTATTCACCAGGACATTCATCCCTAGCATCGGCTGGTTTTACCTATTATATCATTCACTTTTCACAGATATCTGTACATTTCAAAGTCCATATATATCATGAATTAAACATCTGGGATATCATCAAACAAAGTAGTGATTGAGTATTCTCCTAAGAAGTTTTTACTAATTTGTCACTTCTCCCACAAGGACTGTCCTGTTACCTGTAGATTGAGAGGGAGCCTAATTAACAAACTAATAGCTACACAGGCTGGGAGGAGGGAGAAACATTTGTCTAAAAAACAAACAATGAATAGTTAGACAATGAGAGATAAATAGAGTCTACTTACGAGGCTTTTAGGTTCTCCATTATGAAATAAAAGTATGAAATGTGATCAGACAGCAATTGAAGGGAGCTCCTAAGATATTCTCTCACTACAAAATGTTTTGTAACCTCCTACAAGGAAAGGTCTTTTATTATCTGTGGGCAGTGTTTTACTGCAATATATCAATCCCCTGACCAATAGATAAAACTCTGCTAACTTCTACATTTCAAGAGAGACTTAGGTGAAATCATTTAAGATTCTGAAAATTACTATTTGATTCCTCAGGGACAGGTACGTTGTTTCAGATCCCTATGTAAAATGACAACTATATCATAAATGATCTTGTGTCTCAGCACCCAGGAAATTCTAACACAAATTTGGTTTAGAGAAAAAACAAAAATTCTATACAATCATGATTCTTTTCCATGATAATTCATGAGGTAAAAGAAAGTTTATTCAGGTCCCTATGTAAAATAATGTAACTATGTAATAGCTACACAGGCCATTGTATAAATAAATGTTGATGTTGATGATGAGGGGACAACATTTGTCTAACAAACTGAGTAGTTAGACAATGTTTCAGTAAATATTTGTTTTAATTCATATCGGTATTTATCTCACATTGTCTGATTGTCATCATCCTTAGAACACAATTGAACGCATTTGCGGTTTAAATATTTATTTATATTACTCGCTCCATAATTCCTCCCCCAGCCAAGTATACTCAAGTCAGCTGTGAATTATTTAAATCCTGGGGCTTTATTTATATATGTCTGCTCATTGTCCCTTTCAGCAAGAAAAGGGCTATTGAAGATCCCTACTCTTTAGATGAAATATTGCATCTCATGGCTCTGAGCTAGGGATGTAAATCTGTTGGGTGTGAGATGTGCTTTGTGTAAATATGTCTGGAGCCACAAATCTGATGGGAATACCTGAGAGACACCTTTATTAGCCATTTCCTTTCACAACACTCTCGCTGCACATGAATGAGCCCTGTAGATACTTTGTGTAAATATCCAGACTGTCAGGATAAAGCATAGATCTGATATGCTGAAATAGAATATTGGATGTCAGGACCCAAATAAATCTTTGCATGAATACCTAAATTAACCTGATGGTCAATTCAGATAAAGGTGTGACCAAATGAGGTCAAGAACATGTAATTGAGTTAGGTAAACCCTTTGTGCAGAGACCAGCTTTAGATATGCAGATCACAGACATCCATTGTATTTGATCATGTATTTCCCTAGCTAATTTACTTCCCTTCAATAGGTAGTATAAACACACACTAACCCCTAGGTGTAAATTAGAGAGCTTGCATTTATTTACAAGGGATAATTCATAACTGCAGGGTAAATAGGTTGTATCAAATGAATCCATTGATAAGCTAGTGTAACAGTAAAAGACGCAGAGTCTATTGCATCTCATGGCTCTGAGCTAGGGATGTAAATCTGTTGGGTGTGAGATGTGCTTTGTGTAAATATGTCTGGAGCCACAAATCTGATGGGAATACCTGAGAGACACCTTTATTAGCCATTTCCTTTCACAACACTCTCGCTGCACATGAATGAGCCCTGTAGATACTTTGTGTAAATATCCAGACAATGTCTGTAGCTGCTCCATTAAGGCAGCAAGAAAATTATATGAGCTGCCACAAAATGCAAAATTCAGATAACAAAGCAAATGCAGGCTTTTTAATGGAATGTTCCCATATCCCTGAATTGGGAACATATATAAAATAAAGTGTCACAATAACCTTGTTTTAGAATCTCCTGTGCTGCATACATACATCATTTACAAGTCAAAATGTCATTCTAGTGTTAATGAGTTAGAAGTGACTCAGGAATCTCTTGTCTTCAAAACTGTAAATTTTTACACCTTTTGCAAATTATCCTGAGGTTGTCTCTGGTTCATTTTGTAAGCTACCACTATAAAGTCCTCTAAAAACTCCATTATGAAAGCATTTGCAGTCAAGAAAGATCTCCTTCCATTTTGCTAAACTAAAATCCTGCCTTTCCTATCATAATGGAGGCCATCCAGAAAAAGTAAGTGGTATTTATCTGTGTATGTTTGAACTCAACTATTTTGAACAATGTTAGCTACCATTTGGGGTTATGGCAAAAAAAAAACAAAAAAAAACAAACACTTCTTTTAACATGTTCACTTTAATGTGTGTATTAATATATATACGTGCAAAAGTGATGCACGATCTTAGCTTCTCACAAAAGTGTAAATACAATATTACATATGTTTTTGTTTATAATTGTTTCCTTTTATATAGAATTACAAACAACTGCCATGTATGCATGTATTAGCATTTCAGTTATTTTTGTTGGCAAAAACACATAGGGATAGTAAACTGAGTTTGAGATGTTGCTTATAGCAACCAGATTCTAGCTCTCATTTATTTAGTACATTCTATTATCCAGTTGTCCAATAAATATATATTTCTATTGCATATAAATGTTGTATTTAAACCAATTTTATTTAGAGATCTGTAAATATATGTAGCTAGCAGCCTGTATTTATTATATACTTTGAAATTTATTATATGTCTTTGAAAAACTAATATTTTGCTTTTTTGGCAGGTCTCACAGAACTCCACTGGTCTGCAAGTTCTGTGAGAAACTAGACACAAATTTATCAGTCCATCTCCAACGAGTGTGCCAGAAGAAGGCAGATCCTTCAAGCATCCCCATTTTGGTAGAGGAAGCTCGTTCCAACATGAGGAAGATGTTGGAAAAGCTCAGCATAGTTAACTATACTGACAACAGATTCAGAACCTTCAGTGCGGCACACATGGAGGAGCTGGTCAGGTTTTTTGAGCAGTCTGGAGTTTACGTTAAAGGAAAACCCTCACCAACCCCAGCACGGTCTGTAAAGATTGTATTGGTTATTTCTAATTACAATCTGTTTCCATAGCTTCACATAACTTCAGGTTTCCATTAAAGCAACAATGTAATAATTAATAGTATTACTATTTATAAGATAACTGATAATATATCTTGCACCTGTCAATGCTACCCCCCCCCCCCCACCCATTCTTATAATTTGCAGAATTGTCAGGGCCTTGTATTATCATCATCATCACCATTTATTTATATAACCTGTTCATTTCTTATTTGTTACATAATGTGTCCTTAGGCCTCTGCAAAAACACAACCAAATTAAGGACAGACGTCCATCAGTTAATGTTGATACAGATGGGGAAGATGATGATGAAATTCATAATGAAAATCAAGCAATGTAAGTAAAGTGGATCATACATTTGTTCCTTCGTTTCTCACTCTCTCTATCATTGGGCTTCATTTGTTACCAATATTTGGACGCAATGATAATATAACTTGTTTTGTTTGTCTTTAATTCCAGTGATAACGCACCAAACTGGAGTGTTCCACTAAGGAAGAAGATGTCTGAAGCTGGTTTGTACGACAAACACAGCAAGGAGCATCCCATCCTTGAAGGATTCCAAAAGCACTTGACACATACCTTGAATGTACCAAATTGCCAGCAGGAGGTACAAATTTTAGTAGTAATAAACAATTACATTATCTTGTATTTCCTATCATAATCATCAGCCATTTATATGTTGCATAGTCAGTAATGTTCAGTGATGGGTCCTTTATATACAACAGACTCGCGCTCCATGCCTACATATAAACATTACCATTTTTCTCTTAATATCCCGTTCACTGTATACAACATTACTTTCCTATATAGAACCCATAGTATTGGTTGCTGTTATTGGAATGTACTTTATATCAGCTTCATTTTATTTCAGCATGGTATTTAATCTCATTTTTCTCTCTTTTTAATCTTAGGTGGAAAATGTCGCAAGGTACTTGTTCTACATGGACAGCACAAAAGTCTCCTTGGATTTTGTACTGGACATTGAAAAAACAATCCAGTATTTTAATAAGCTTAGAGAAACTGGACTAACGAACCAGACTGCTGCAAACTATCTTAAGAGCTTGAAGAGGTTTGTTCAGTACCAGATCACATCCACCAACCTGGTGCTTCAAAACAAGGAACTGTTTGAAGCCTTTCAATCTTTTATGAATCGGACAAAGGACATCCAAGGGGCCATCAATAAAGCCGTCTCAAAGGAGATCGTGGCAAAAAGGTAACACTCAAGCACGGATTCAGGGGCAGGCACAGTTTTACTTCAGGTATACATAGTTTTGTTCCTCATAGACCTCTCCGACAAGGGTAAAGGAAATTGCTTTTAAATAACTATTCAAAAGATACACATAAGCTCTAGGTAGAAACTGTGCACTGCAACAGTCAGGGTGTCTAGGTACCTACAACAGCTCCTCGGCTGTCCTACATTATTGTACAATTATATTATAACTGCTGCATGTGTAATCATTCTTGTATGTATTATTTACAGGTACGACTTGCTGAGTGATGACATTAAACCCCCAGAGGAGTACCGTAAGCTTCTGGCGGTGGCAAAGCCTGGATTTCTTGAAGCCATTGACAAAGCTAAAACAGATCAGAAGCTTGAGGAAAAAGAGAAGCTGACAATCCTCTACTATCTGGAGGCTGTGGTCATTCTCAAGCACCTGCAACGACCGGGTGTAGTGCAGAACATGACAGTAAGTAACACCCTAATACCTGACCTCTGTTTCCTCCAGGTAAACTGTAGATAAGTTAAATGACTTTATCATCTGCAGGTGACTGAGTGGCTGCAAAGGAAACGCCATCAGCGCAATCTTGGAGATGAAGTGGTAAACACTACTGTTGTTGGTGTGAAGAACCATAAGACATCCACGCAGCAAGTTGCTACTTTTGTACTTCAGCAGGATGAGGAAATGGTGCGTATCAAATATTTGTATTTTTCTAATGTACCTCTTCTAGTATATTCTAAGCCACAAGGAATATCCCTTGTCCAACACTCCTCCATATGTACACAACTGTAAACTAGCTAATCTGTGCAGTGTCTTTAGACGTTACAATTTCTAAAAAGTCTTAAAAAAAACACAACTTGTTTGGCATATATATATATATATATATATATGATATAGTGTTATATAGAAATATATGTATAATATACATATTTTCCCAGGGGTATGAGATAGCTCTGTATTTTGTATCAAATTTGAAAGTAAAGTGTTTTACCTCAAATTTTACGATTTTGAAAAAGTAAATAAGATTCCTTTCATTAAAAAATAAATAAATAGATATGACATGTCATTCAAGTAACTATTGTGTCTGCAAAGGTAACATTTGTTTCTCTTTCCTTTCAGTGGTTTGATGTTTATTTCAAGAAGATCAGAACCACATTCTTCAAGAACAACCAGGACAGCGCATATTTTTTCATCTCAACAACGGGTGAAAAAATATATAATGCATCCAATGACCTCTCAAGGTTCCACCAAAAGTAAGTGAAGATGACTTGTTTATCTGCACGTAACATAGCTATATTACATTTCTCATGGGGGGATAAACACATTGGAGATACGCAAAAACATTGGTCAATTTTGCTACCATACTCTTAACATTTTCATTACTTTACTATACTTTATTTTCCCTTTCTAGATTTAATCTGAAACCCATCACAAGCCAGGAAATCCGCCGCGTTATGGAAACTTATGTGTCCTCTAAGTTCTCGGATGGCCAAAAGAGTGCATTTGCCAAGTATTTGGCACATTTGGATGCCACCGCAGAGCGGTTTTATCGGATGAAAAACATAGAGGACCTGGTGATGGCCTCAGAAATTATAAATAGCACGATTCCCAAGGAACCATCTCAAGCATCGACAAAGTAAATATATTATTAGGGGAAACTGCACTATAATTCATTGTCCAGAAACACATATAACATTGACTTTGAATTTTCAGAACTGCTGAATCTTCTTCGACCAAAAGAAACCGAGAGGTAGAAGAGGAAGATGATGTTGAGGTACCCCAATCTCCCCAAAAAAGGATGAAAGATGATGTATACTCGTCATTCATCCTGACATATCCCCTTCTCATGGACCGTGAAGTTCCACCTCTTAAAGAGTGCCTGCAACTTCCTAGAGGTCGTTTTTGCTACGACAAGTGGCGGAAGGCGCAGAATAAGATGCGAATGGAGGATATTATTGGTAAGAAATTCTACATTCTTTTGTTTCTAAAACTAAATTGTTTCCCCTAAAAAGGCTAAATAATGTGTTGGATTTCTTTAATTCAAACCCATACAAGATTGACAGCCCTTTGATTATGCACTATTAAAATGTTTTTTAGCCATTCTAATATTTGTTTTGTCAATTTTCTTCAGGTCGTTTTCGGACAAGGCTTCCAGAGGAACGTCAAATTATTAAATATGTTGAGCTCCAGGGATGGAAACAAAACATCCCGAGAACCTGTGAGATTTTAGCGAACTGGAAGCCACAGCGTCCGAAAGACCAAAAAGACAACAAGGATGTAGAGCATCTGATCTCCCGTCAGGAATGGAAGGGTCTGGCAATCATTCCAGATGAAACTAAAGGAGAGAAAGTGGTTGCCACCAGGCTGTTTCGGAAAGGGGAGATCTTATGCGACTACCATGGAACTTTAATATCCCATGATGAAGGGGAAAGAAGATTAAAAACAACCCAAATGGGAGAAATGGGGTACCTATACTTTTTTAAAGACTCAAAGCAAAAACGTTTGTGTGTGGACGCAACAACTGCGCCATGCAGTTGTCACCCACACCTTCAATCGACTTTTGGTAGAAAAATCAATCATTCAAGACACAAGTTCAACATTAAGCCAATATCTTTAATCCTTTTCAACAATTCCATATCTTCAATATTACTGATGGCGTCAGAGGACATCAGTCCTGGAGTGGAACTGCTCTTTGATTATTGAGTTACAAAAGCCTCCTTTGGAGGGGAAGGGGCTGACCTCTCTTTTCTAGACGATTAGTTTTTTGTGTCCTGGTTTAAAATATTGTTTGGGTTATTTTCAAATTTTTAATATGTTCATAAATAGTTGCACCTATATCATTAACTGTTAATTATGTATTAATATCACCAGTTGTCCAATAAATATATAATTTTATTGAATATCACTGTAGTTTTTATTTAGATACTGTAAATATAAGGTTGTCTTTAAAAATATGTATCTCTATATAACATTAATCTTTTCAAACTGTTGCAGTGATGTGTATATATATATATATTTACCCAATTCCTATATATATCCGTCTCCTCCTGCACAGTGTATAATGGTCATATGGACAGAATATTAAAGGGGAGGTCACATGTGACCTGGTGGCTTTTAGCACATCATATATTTATATACCGCAGTGCTGTACAGATAGCTCAGTCTCACTTGGCATCTGACCTAGAACCCTCTCCCAGGGAGCTGACACTCTTAGTGAGTGCATAAAGGGCTCCCTACATATAAGGTTGTCTTTGAAAAGCCGAGTGTGTCATCAAAACAGATGTAGTGTCTTAGATTCTCACAGATGTGTACACAGAAGATTTCCTGTGAAGCTGATTGTTGTAGAATGGTCTGAGTTCAAATGAAGAAGAGGCTGGAGAGCTGTGAAAAAATGTCCTTACTATGTGGTATGTGCTGAGAACTGAACATGGCTGCCAGGTATTTCCTGTGCCAGTGTTACACTTCCTATGTCACTGCCTGCACACTTGTTTTTTTTAAGAAACAGGCTTTGTAAACACCAATATACCTTTATAACCAACACTTCCTAGGCATCAGCTGCCAAATGTGACAAGTCAGATGGTTCAGTGGGACTTTTTAATCTTAGGTGGAAAATGTCGCAAGGTACTTGTTCTACATGGACAGAACAAAAGTCTCCTTGGATTTTGTACTGGACATTGAAAAAACCATCCAGTATTTTAACAAGCTTAGAGAAACTGGACTAACGAACCAGACTGCTGCAAACTATCTTAAGAGCTTGAAGAGGTTTGTTCAGTACCAGATCACATCCACCAACCTGGTGCTTCAAAACAAGGACCTTTTTGAAGCCTTTCAATCTTTTATGAATCGGACAAAGGACATCCAAGGGGCCATCAATAAAGCCGTCTCAAAGGAGATCGTGGCAAAAAGGTAACACTCAAGCACGGATTCAGGGGCAGGCACAGTTTTACTTCAGGTATACATAGTTTTGTTCCTCATAGACCTCTCTGACAAGGGTAAAGGAAATTGCTTTTAAATAACTATTCAAAAGATACACATAAGCTCTAGGTAGAAACTGTGCACTGCAACAGTCAGGATGTCTAGGTACCTACAACAGCTCCTCGGCTGTCCTACATTATTGTACAATTATATTATAACTGCTGCATGTGTAATCATTCTTGTATGTATTATTTACAGGTACAACTTGCTGAGTGATGACATTAAACCCCCAGAGGAGTACCGTAAGCTTCTGGCGGTGGCAAAGCCTGGATTTCTTGAAGCCATTGAGAAAGCTAAAACAGATCAGAAGCTTGAGGAAAAAGAGAAGCTGACAATCCTCTACTATCTGGAGGCTGTGGTCATTCTCAAGCACCTGCAACGACCGGGTGTAGTGCAGAACATGACAGTAAGTAACACCCTAATACCTGACCTCTGTTTCCTCCAGGTAAACTGTAGATAAGTTAAATGACTTTATCATCTGCAGGTGACTGAGTGGCTGCAAAGGAAACGCCATCAGCGCAATCTTGGAGATGAAGTGGTAAACACTACTGTTGGTGTGAAGAACCATAAGACATCCACGCAGCAAGTTGCTACTTTTGTACTTCAGCAGGATGAGGAAATGGTGCGTATCAAATATTTGTATTTTTCTAATGTACCTCTTCTAGTATATTCTAAGCCACAAGGAATATCCCTTGTCCAACACTCCTCCATATGTACACAACTGTAAACTAGCTAATCTGTGCAGTGTCTTTAGACGTTACAATTTCTAAAAAGTCTTAAAAAAAACACAACTTGTTTGATATATATATATATATATATGATATAGTGTTATATAGAAATATATGTATAATATACATATTTTCCCAGGGGTATGAGATAGCTCTATTTTGTATCAAATTTGAAAGTAAAGTGTTTTACCTCAAATTTTACAATTTTGAAAAAGTAAATAAAATTTGGTAAAAGTTGGTAAAGATATACACAGAAGTGTATTCAGATCCCAGTGCAATGTCTGTGAGAAGCCGAGAGCTTTTGCACAATTGGTGAATATCTTAAGCTTCTCACAGATATCTGTACATTGGATACATATTTTGGAAAAAATCTTTTTTATTTCAAAAGTATAAAAATCATATCAAAAGAATTTCTTTGGATCAGCTTGGCAGGGTGTTTTAGATATGCGCTACTTAAATTGTTGTGTTTAATAAATACACATTTTCTAAAAAAAAAAAAAAAATAACTCATGCAGTTTGTGTGCCATTAATATATCAACTTTACTGCAAAATACTCCACTTTGATTATGGAGTTAGAAAAGCCTCCTTTGGAGGGGAAGGGGCTCCTTTAGTAGGAAAAATTCTATCAGGACAAATTATACCTCACTGTACAATGAACTCAATAAAGTGGTAACTACAGGTAGAAATGCTGTTGGTGGGACAGCTCCTCACTAGGTAGAACTGCTTTCACATTTGTCAGAACTGTATTTTTTGGTCAGGCTCGCATGGAAATTGCAGATTTCTATGAGAAAATGTACACACTGTGCAAGACAATTTTTATACCTGGCCCAGGGCTTCTGCGGATCCCAGGGGCAAAATGGGTTCCCTAGTGTGGCAGGCGAAGGGGACCCATACTAGCCCAGCCACCCGGCTGGGGCCGTATCCACTTGGCTCACCGAGCCCTGGGTGAAGCTTCAGGCGGATCCCAGGGGCTAAGAGGCCCCCCTAGCTTTGTGGCGAAGGGGGCCAAACAAACCCTGACCCCTGCGAGACCTTTTGTTTCTAGGGGTTGGTGGTCTAGGGTCCTCCCTCTCCGGAGGAGCACGCTCCGAAACCCTTGTGCCTTGTAATATACTACACTGTTCAAAGGATTAATGTTATATTGCCGTGTTATGTAAAATATGTGCAATTTGACTGCATTTACACATCTTTTCTCGGTGTCCTAATAAGAGAAAGCATTACATTGTAGGCATAGAACTCCAAGTTTTTATGTAACCAGTTTTTGAAGTTGTTTTGACATATTCTGGTGTAATGATGATTAGAATGTCTTTTCTTAAACTAGTTTTCATGCAGTTAGCTAACTGGGTTTAGACATGCAATGCAGTAAGATTTGCTTCATACCCTTGTGCAAGTTCTATTTCTATTATAGATTGATTGTGGCAATATGAAGCATGACTAATACTCATAGTTAGCACATCCATACAGGGCCATGATCAGAAATCATGGACCCAGTCCACTGTCTCAGCTTACACTAGGGGACTTCATGCAGGTATATGTAAATTTACAGAGTTAGATTTCTTACATGGCTTATTATCTCACATACATCAAAAGGACACTCCAATAATTGAAATGGAAGGTGCTTGACACATACCTTGAATGTACCAAATTGCCAACAGGAGGTACAAATTTTAGTAGTAATAAACAATTACATTATCTTGTATTTCCTATCATAATCATCAGCCATTTATATGTTGCATAGTCAGTAATGTTCAGTGATGGGTCCTTTATATACAACAGACTCGCGCTCCATGCCTACATATAAACATTACCATTTTTCTCTTAATATCCCGTACACTGTATACAACATTACTTTTCTATATAGAACCCATAGTATTGGTTGCTGTTATTGGAATGTACTTTATATCAGCTTCATTTTATTTCAGCATGGTATTTAATCTCATTTTTCTCTCTTTTTAATCTTAGGTGGAAAATGTCGCAAGGTACTTGTTCTACATGGACAGAACAAAAGTCTCCTTGGATTTTGTACTGGACATTGAAGAAACCATCCAGTATTTTAACAAGCTTAGAGAAACTGGACTAACGAACCAGACTGCTGCAAACTATCTTAAGAGCTTGAAGAGGTTTGTTCAGTACCAGATCACATCCACCAACCTGGTGCTTCAAAACAAGGACCTGTTTGAAGCCTTTCAATCTTTTATGAATCGGACAAAGGACATCCAAGGGGCCATCAATAAAGCCGTCTCAAAGGAGATCGTGGCAAAAAGGTAACACTCAAGCACGGATTCAGGAGCAGGCACAGTTTTACTTCAGGTATACATAGTTTTGTTCCTCATAGACCTCTCCGACAAGGGTAAAGGAAATTGCCGACCGACAGCTTGGCCTGGGCTGAAAACCGGCACCTTGGCCGGGACGGCTTGGCCTGGGCTGAAAACCGGCACTGAAACTAAAGAAAAAAGTGGTTGCCACCAGGCTGTTTCGGAAAGGGGAGATCTTATGCGACTACCATGAAACTTTAATATCCCATGATGAAGTGGAAAGAAGATTAAAAACAACCCAAATGGGAGAAAGTCTATGACCTTATTACACACAATGATAACTCAGCAGCACCAATAGACAGTGCAAAAACGGCTGATTAAACCTGTTTTTAGTGGTTCTTCATCTCACTCAGCTATTGTGACACTGCTGAAAATCGTACTACAATCTTATTACAGTGACCCTAACCCTTCCTTCAAACACATAGCATACATGTACAATATGATTCTAATAAAAAAAAAAAAAAATTATTATAATATATATATATATATATACACATACATACATACACACACATAATAGCTCAATATAGATGACTGTTCAAAAGATGAAACTGCAGTATAAATGACTGTCCAGAAACATAACACCTGACCCACTGGGGCCATTGACTTTGTATTCTCATAAATGCTGAATCGACTTCAAGCAAAAGAAAACAGGAGGTGGAAGAGGAAGATGAGGTACAACAAACTCCCCCAGAAAGTATGAAAGATCATTTATCCTGACACATCCCCTTCACATGGACGATGAACCTCCACCTTAGAGTGCCTGCACTTTCCTAGAGGACATTATTGCTGCTTCCTTACAATCAGCTGGCTACAGTCAAAGTAACAGCTGCCTCCATGGAGGTGGTTGTCAAAGTACATTGTTACCACAAATATATGGTCTAAACTGTTGGCAGGATGAAATGAATTGTGTGCCCTTCTTACAAACAGAGGATTAGACTAGTTCTTCCGCACTGACTCATTAGTATACACAACCAAAATTACATTTGAATTCCCAGTGGTTCAGTGGGCCTGTCAGACTTGGACTTTAACCGAGTGTTAAATCATAACAATTCTTTTCTAATTTACAAACATTTGAAAGAGCTGAGACTCTCCTTTAAATTATGACCCCTCTATATAGCCTAGGGGACTAAGGGGGCCTGAGATATGAAATGATGAATATAGGGTATCCAGGTATAAGCCTCCTGGGGCTTTATGCCGCCTGTGATTGATAATTTTGAAGGGGTGTTTCTCCGCTTACAAATGGGTCAGTGATGCCAAATTTAAACCGCATACACTTCAGAGTCCCCCCTGTTCAACTGTACCAGTCTCATAATTGTGGGTCCCCAGGAAGGGCATTGCATTGAGCCAAGGGCGCTAGCACCTTGCAATAGCTCTCATAAAACCTTCAACAACTTAAAGTGAGTCTGGCCCTTCCAAGGGCCCCAAAGGCCCAGGTGCCTAATAGAGAACTTGAAGCCCCCACCCTCCTCTTTCCAAGGAGTCCTTCCTCGCTTCTCTACGGCCTTGCACTGCAGAGTTATGCCCAACTAAATGATGTTTCCCCATCCACCCTTTTCAGGCCTACCTTTCTGGAAGCAGGGGTGGGGGGCTGAAACCTCGATTTCTCCGATTCTGGAGGGGCTATTGATTAGCTTTCAATGTCCCCTGAAAGCTGAGATTGTCTGCTAAAGTTTAAGGCCAAAGCCAGAGTCTGGGATACTCTTGGACCCATAACAGCAAGAAAATGCCTCTAGCATGTGCAGTTTTGTCGGTAAGGCCTTAAGACGGAATAGGACAATATGAATGTCGATATCTCTTGCTCTCCTGATTCTATTACAATTCCAGTGGTACCCTGAAAGAGCTGGGACTCTCCTTTAAATTATGACCCCTCTATAAAGCCTGGAGGACTAAGGGGGCCTGAGATATGAGATGATGAATATAGGGTATCCAGGTATAAGCCTTCTGGGGCTTTATGCCGCCTGTGATTGATAATATTCAAGGGGTGTTTCTCCGCTTACAAATGGGTCAGTGATGCCGAATTTAAACCGCATACACTTCAGAGTCCCCCCTGTTCAACTGTACCAGTCTCATAATTGTGGGTCCCCAGGAAGGGCATTGCATTGAGCCAAGGGCGCTAGCACCTTGCAATAGCTGTCATAAAACCTTCAACAAATTAAAGTGAGTCTGGCCCTTCCAAGGGCCCCAAAGGCCCAGGTGCCTAATAGAGAACTTGAAGCCCCCACCCTCCTCTTTCCAAGGAGTCCTTCCTCACTTCTCTACGGCCTTGCACTGCAAAGTTATGCCCAACTGAATGATGTTCCCCCATCCACCCTTTTCAGGCCTACCTTTCTGGAAGCAGGGGTGGGGGGCTGAAACCTCGATTTCTCCGATTCTGGAGGGGCTATTGATTAGCTTTCAATGTTCCCTGAAAGATGAGATTGTCTGCTAAAGTTTAAGGCCAAAGCCAGAGTCTGGGATACTCTTGGACCCATAACAGCAAGAAAATGCCTCTAGCATGTGCAGTTTTGTCGGTAAGGCCTTAAGACGTAATAGGACGATATGAATGTCGATATCTCTTGCTCTGCTGGGTTTATTACAATTCCAGTGGTACCCTGAAAGAGCTGGGACTCTCCTTTAAATTATGACCCCTCTATATAGCCTAGGGGACTAAGGGGGCCTGAGATATGAAATGATGAATATAGGGTATCCAGGTATCAGCCTCCTGGGGCTTTATGCCGCCTGTTATTGATAATTTTGAAGGGGTGTTTCTCCGCTTACAAATGGGTCAGTGATGCCAAATTTAAACCGCATACACTTCAGAGTCCCCCCTGTTCAACTGTACCAGTCTCATAATTGTGGGTCCCCAGGAAGGACACTGCATTGAGCCAAGGGCGCTAGCACCTTGCAATAGCTCTCATAAAACCTTCAACAACTTAAAGTGAGTCTGGCCCTTCCAAGGGCCCCAAAGGCCCAGGTGCCTAATAGAGAACTTGAAGCCCCCACCCTCCTCTTTCCAAGGAGTCCTTCCTCGCTTCTCTACGGCCTTGCACTGCAGAGTTATGCCCAACTGAATGATGTTCCCCCATCCACCCTTTTCAGGCCTACCTTTCTGGAAGCAGGGGTGGGGTGGCTGAAATGTGATCAGACAGCAATTGAAGGGAGCTCCTAAGATATTCTCTCACTACAAAATGTTTTGTAACCTCCTACAAGGAAAGGTCTTTTATTATCTGTGGGCAGTGTTTTACTGCAATATATCAATCCCCTGACCAATAGATAAAACTCTGCTAACTTCTACATTTCAAGAGAGACTTAGGTGAAATCATTTAAGATTCTGAAAATTACTATTTGATTCCTCAGGGACAGGTACGTTGTTTCAGATCCCTATGTAAAATGACAACTATATCATAAATGATCTTGTGTCTCAGCACCCAGGAAATTCTAACACAAATTTGGTTTAGAGAAAAAACAAAAATTCTATACAATCATGATTCTTTTCCATGATAATTCATGAGGTAAAAGAAAGTTTATTCAGGTCCCTATGTAAAATAATGTAACTATGTAATAGCTACACAGGCCATTGTATAAATAAATGTTGATGTTGATGATGAGGGGACAACATTTGTCTAACAAACTGAGTAGTTAGACAATGTTTCAGTAAATATTTGTTTTAATTCATATCGGTATTTATCTCACATTGTCTGATTGTCATCATCCTTAGAACACAATTGAACGCATTTGCGGTTTAAATATTTATTTATATTACTCGCTCCATAATTCCTCCCCCAGCCAAGTATACTCAAGTCAGCTGTGAATTATTTAAATCCTGGGGCTTTATTTATATATGTCTGCTCATTGTCCCTTTCAGCAAGAAAAGGGCTATTGAAGATCCCTACTCTTTAGATGAAATATTGCATCTCATGGCTCTGAGCTAGGGATGTAAATCTGTTGGGTGTGAGATGTGCTTTGTGTAAATATGTCTGGAGCCACAAATCTGATGGGAATACCTGAGAGACACCTTTATTAGCCATTTCCTTTCACAACACTCTCGCTGCACATGAATGAGCCCTGTAGATACTTTGTGTAAATATCCAGACTGTCAGGATAAAGCATAGATCTGATATGCTGAAATAGAATATTGGATGTCAGGACCCAAATAAATCTTTGCATGAATACCTAAATTAACCTGATGGTCAATTCAGATAAAGGTGTGACCAAATGAGGTCAAGAACATGTAATTGAGTTAGGTAAACCCTTTGTGCAGAGACCAGCTTTAGATATGCAGATCACAGACATCCATTGTATTTGATCATGTATTTCCCTAGCTAATTTACTTCCCTTCAATAGGTAGTATAAACACACACTAACCCCTAGGTGTAAATTAGAGAGCTTGCATTTATTTACAAGGGATAATTCATAACTGCAGGGTAAATAGGTTGTATCAAATGAATCCATTGATAAGCTAGTGTAACAGTAAAAGACGCAGAGTCTATTGCATCTCATGGCTCTGAGCTAGGGATGTAAATCTGTTGGGTGTGAGATGTGCTTTGTGTAAATATGTCTGGAGCCACAAATCTGATGGGAATACCTGAGAGACACCTTTATTAGCCATTTCCTTTCACAACACTCTCCCTGCACATGAATGAGCCCTGTAGATACTTTGTGTAAATATCCAGACAATGTCTGTAGCTGCTCCATTAAGGCAGCAAGAAAATTATATGAGCTGCCACAAAATGCAAAATTCAGATAACAAAGCAAATGCAGGCTTTTTAATGGAATGTTCCCATATCCCTGAATTGGGAACATATATAAAATAAAGTGTCACAATAACCTTGTTTTAGAATCTCCTGTGCTGCATACATACATCATTTACAAGTCAAAATGTCATTCTAGTGTTAATGAGTTAGAAGTGACTCAGGAATCTCTTGTCTTCAAAACTGTAAATTTTTACACCTTTTGCAAATTATCCTGAGGTTGTCTCTGGTTCATTTTGTAAGCTACCACTATAAAGTCCTCTAAAAACTCCATTATGAAAGCATTTGCAGTCAAGAAAGATCTCCTTCCATTTTGCTAAACTAAAATCCTGCCTTTCCTATCATAATGGAGGCCATCCAGAAAAAGTAAGTGGTATTTATCTGTGTATGTTTGAACTCAACTATTTTGAACAATGTTAGCTACCATTTGGGGTTATGGCAAAAAAAAAAAAAAAAAAAAAACACTTCTTTTAACATGTTCACTTTAATGTGTGTATTAATATATATACGTGCAAAAGTGATGCACGATCTTAGCTTCTCACAAAAGTGTAAATACAATATTACATATGTTTTTGTTTATAATTGTTTCCTTTTATATAGAATTACAAACAACTGCCATGTATGCATGTATTAGCATTTCAGTTATTTTTGTTGGCAAAAACACATAGGGATAGTAAACTGAGTTTGAGATGTTGCTTATAGCAACCAGATTCTAGCTCTCATTTATTTAGTACATTCTATTATCCAGTTGTCCAATAAATATATATTTCTATTGCATATAAATGTTGTATTTAAACCAATTTTATTTAGAGATCTGTAAATATATGTAGCTAGCAGCCTGTATTTATTATATACTTTGAAATTTATTATATGTCTTTGAAAAACTAATATTTTGCTTTTTTGGCAGGTCTCACAGAACTCCACTGGTCTGCAAGTTCTGTGAGAAACTAGACACAAATTTATCAGTCCATCTCCAACGAGTGTGCCAGAAGAAGGCAGATCCTTCAAGCATCCCCATTTTGGTAGAGGAAGCTCGTTCCAACATGAGGAAGATGTTGGAAAAGCTCAGCATAGTTAACTATACTGACAACAGATTCAGAACCTTCAGTGCGGCACACATGGAGGAGCTGGTCAGGTTTTTTGAGCAGTCTGGAGTTTACGTTAAAGGAAAACCCTCACCAACCCCAGCACGGTCTGTAAAGATTGTATTGGTTATTTCTAATTACAATCTGTTTCCATAGCTTCACATAACTTCAGGTTTCCATTAAAGCAACAATGTAATAATTAATAGTATTACTATTTATAAGATAACTGATAATATATCTTGCACCTGTCAATGCTACCCCCCCCCCCCCCACCCATTCTTATAATTTGCAGAATTGTCAGGGCCTTGTATTATCATCATCATCACCATTTATTTATATAACCTGTTCATTTCTTATTTGTTACATAATGTGTCCTTAGGCCTCTGCAAAAACACAACCAAATTAAGGACAGACGTCCATCAGTTAATGTTGATACAGATGGGGAAGATGATGATGAAATTCATAATGAAAATCAAGCAATGTAAGTAAAGTGGATCATACATTTGTTCCTTCGTTTCTCACTCTCTCTATCATTGGGCTTCATTTGTTACCAATATTTGGACGCAATGATAATATAACTTGTTTTGTTTGTCTTTAATTCCAGTGATAACGCACCAAACTGGAGTGTTCCACTAAGGAAGAAGATGTCTGAAGCTGGTTTGTACGACAAACACAGCAAGGAGCATCCCATCCTTGAAGGATTCCAAAAGCACTTGACACATACCTTGAATGTACCAAATTGCCAGCAGGAGGTACAAATTTTAGTAGTAATAAACAATTACATTATCTTGTATTTCCTATCATAATCATCAGCCATTTATATGTTGCATAGTCAGTAATGTTCAGTGATGGGTCCTTTATATACAACAGACTCGCGCTCCATGCCTACATATAAACAGTACCATTTTTCTCTTAATATCCTGTTCACTGTATACAACATTACTTTCCTATATAGAACCCATAGTATTGGTTGCTGTTATTGGAATGTACTTTATATCAGCTTCATTTTATTTCAGCATGGTATTTAATCTCATTTTTCTCTCTTTTTAATCTTAGGTGGAAAATGTCGCAAGGTACTTGTTCTACATGGACAGCACAAAAGTCTCCTTGGATTTTGTACTGGACATTGAAAAAACAATCCAGTATTTTAATAAGCTTAGAGAAACTGGACTAACGAACCAGACTGCTGCAAACTATCTTAAGAGCTTGAAGAGGTTTGTTCAGTACCAGATCACATCCACCAACCTGGTGCTTCAAAACAAGGACCTGTTTGAAGCCTTTCAATCTTTTATGAATCGGACAAAGGACATCCAAGGGGCCATCAATAAAGCCGTCTCAAAGGAGATCGTGGCAAAAAGGTAACACTCAAGCACGGATTCAGGGGCAGGCACAGTTTTACTTCAGGTATACATAGTTTTGTTCCTCATAGACCTCTCCGACAAGGGTAAAGGA
Organism: Mixophyes fleayi; assembly: GCF_038048845.1. Taxonomy (NCBI): domain Eukaryota; kingdom Metazoa; phylum Chordata; class Amphibia; order Anura; family Limnodynastidae; genus Mixophyes; species Mixophyes fleayi. The sequence continues at coordinate 57,026 of NW_027445879.1, forward strand.
AATTGCTTTTAAATAACTATTCAAAAGATACACATAAGCTCTAGGTAGAAACTGTGCACTGCAACAGTCAGGGTGTCTAGGTACCTACAACAGCTCCTCGGCTGTCCTACATTATTGTACAATTATATTATAACTGCTGCATGTGTAATCATTCTTGTATGTATTATTTACAGGTACGACTTGCTGAGTGATGACATTAAACCCCCAGAGGAGTACCGTAAGCTTCTGGCGGTGGCAAAGCCTGGATTTCTTGAAGCCATTGAGAAAGCTAAAACAGATCAGAAGCTTGAGGAAAAAGAGAAGCTGACAATCCTCTACTATCTGGAGGCTGTGGTCATTCTCAAGCACCTGCAACGACCGGGTGTAGTGCAGAACATGACAGTAAGTAACACCCTAATACCTGACCTCTGTTTCCTCCAGGTAAACTGTAGATAAGTTAAATGACTTTATCATCTGCAGGTGACTGAGTGGCTGCAAAGGAAACGCCATCAGCGCAATCTTGGAGATGAAGTGGTAAACACTACTGTTGTTGGTGTGAAGAACCATAAGACATCCACGCAGCAAGTTGCTACTTTTGTACTTCAGCAGGATGAGGAAATGGTGCGTATCAAATATTTGTATTTTTCTAATGTACCTCTTCTAGTATATTCTAAGCCACAAGGAATATCCCTTGTCCAACACTCCTCCATATGTACACAACTGTAAACTAGCTAATCTGTGCAGTGTCTTTAGACGTTACAATTTCTAAAAAGTCTTAAAAAAAACACAACTTGTTTGGCATATATATATATATATATATATATGATATAGTGTTATATAGAAATATATGTATAATATACATATTTTCCCAGGGGTATGAGATAGCTCTGTATTTTGTATCAAATTTGAAAGTAAAGTGTTTTACCTCAAATTTTACGATTTTGAAAAAGTAAATAAGATTCCTTTCATTAAAAAATAAATAAATAGATATGACATGTCATTCAAGTAACTATTGTGTCTGCAAAGGTAACATTTGTTTCTCTTTCCTTTCAGTGGTTTGATGTTTATTTCAAGAAGATCAGAACCACATTCTTCAAGAACAACCAGGACAGCGCATATTTTTTCATCTCAACAACGGGTGAAAAAATATATAATGCATCCAATGACCTCTCAAGGTTCCACCAAAAGTAAGTGAAGATGACTTGTTTATCTGCACGTAACATAGCTATATTACATTTCTCATGGGGGGATAAACACATTGGAGATACGCAAAAACATTGGTCAATTTTGCTACCATACTCTTAACATTTTCATTACTTTACTATACTTTATTTTCCCTTTCTAGATTTAATCTGAAACCCATCACAAGCCAGGAAATCCGCCGCGTTATGGAAACTTATGTGTCCTCTAAGTTCTCGGATGGCCAAAAGAGTGCATTTGCCAAGTATTTGGCACATTTGGATGCCACCGCAGAGCGGTTTTATCGGATGAAAAACATAGAGGACCTGGTGATGGCCTCAGAAATTATAAATAGCACGATTCCCAAGGAACCACCTCAAGCATCGACAAAGTAAATATATTATTAGGGGAAACTGCACTATAATTCATTGTCCAGAAACACATATAACATTGACTTTGAATTTTCAGAACTGCTGAATCTTCTTCGACCAAAAGAAACCGAGAGGTAGAAGAGGAAGATGATGTTGAGGTACCCCAATCTCCCCAAAAAAGGATGAAAGATGATGTATACTCGTCATTCATCCTGACATATCCCCTTCTCATGGACCGTGAAGTTCCACCTCTTAAAGAGTGCCTGCAACTTCCTAGAGGTCGTTTTTGCTACGACAAGTGGCGGAAGGCGCAGAATAAGATGCGAATGGAGGATATTATTGGTAAGAAATTCTACATTCTTTTGTTTCTAAAACTAAATTGTTTCCCCTAAAAAGGCTAAATAATGTGTTGGATTTCTTTAATTCAAACCCATACAAGATTGACAGCCCTTTGATTATGCACTATTAAAATGTTTTTTAGCCATTCTAATATTTGTTTTGTCAATTTTCTTCAGGTCGTTTTCGGACAAGGCTTCCAGAGGAACGTCAAATTATTAAATATGTTGAGCTCCAGGGATGGAAACAAAACATCCCGAGAACCTGTGAGATTTTAGCGAACTGGAAGCCACAGCGTCCGAAAGACCAAAAAGACAACAAGGATGTAGAGCATCTGATCTCCCGTCAGGAATGGAAGGGTCTGGCAATCATTCCAGATGAAACTAAAGGAGAGAAAGTGGTTGCCACCAGGCTGTTTCGGAAAGGGGAGATCTTATGCGACTACCATGGAACTTTAATATCCCATGATGAAGGGGAAAGAAGATTAAAAACAACCCAAATGGGAGAAATGGGGTACCTATACTTTTTTAAAGACTCAAAGCAAAAACGTTTGTGTGTGGACGCAACAACTGCGCCATGCAGTTGTCACCCACACCTTCAATCGACTTTTGGTAGAAAAATCAATCATTCAAGACACAAGTTCAACATTAAGCCAATATCTTTAATCCTTTTCAACAATTCCATATCTTCAATATTACTGATGGCGTCAGAGGACATCAGTCCTGGAGTGGAACTGCTCTTTGATTATTGAGTTACAAAAGCCTCCTTTGGAGGGGAAGGGGCTGACCTCTCTTTTCTAGACGATTAGTTTTTTGTGTCCTGGTTTAAAATATTGTTTGGGTTATTTTCAAATTTTTAATATGTTCATAAATAGTTGCACCTATATCATTAACTGTTAATTATGTATTAATATCACCAGTTGTCCAATAAATATATAATTTTATTGAATATCACTGTAGTTTTTATTTAGATACTGTAAATATAAGGTTGTCTTTAAAAATATGTATCTCTATATAACATTAATCTTTTCAAACTGTTGCAGTGATGTGTATATATATATATATTTACCCAATTCCTATATATATCCGTCTCCTCCTGCACAGTGTATAATGGTCATATGGACAGAATATTAAAGGGGAGGTCACATGTGACCTGGTGGCTTTTAGCACATCATATATTTATATACCGCAGTGCTGTACAGATAGCTCAGTCTCACTTGGCATCTGACCTAGAACCCTCTCCCAGGGAGCTGACACTCTTAGTGAGTGCATAAAGGGCTCCCTACATATAAGGTTGTCTTTGAAAAGCCGAGTGTGTCATCAAAACAGATGTAGTGTCTTAGATTCTCACAGATGTGTACACAGAAGATTTCCTGTGAAGCTGATTGTTGTAGAATGGTCTGAGTTCAAATGAAGAAGAGGCTGGAGAGCTGTGAAAAAATGTCCTTACTATGTGGTATGTGCTGAGAACTGAACATGGCTGCCAGGTATTTCCTGTGCCAGTGTTACACTTCCTATGTCACTGCCTGCACACTTGTTTTTTTTAAGAAACAGGCTTTGTAAACACCAATATACCTTTATAACCAACACTTCCTAGGCATCAGCTGCCAAATGTGACAAGTCAGATGGTTCAGTGGGACTTTTTAATCTTAGGTGGAAAATGTCGCAAGGTACTTGTTCTACATGGACAGAACAAAAGTCTCCTTGGATTTTGTACTGGACATTGAAAAAACCATCCAGTATTTTAACAAGCTTAGAGAAACTGGACTAACGAACCAGACTGCTGCAAACTATCTTAAGAGCTTGAAGAGGTTTGTTCAGTACCAGATCACATCCACCAACCTGGTGCTTCAAAACAAGGACCTGTTTGAAGCCTTTCAATCTTTTATGAATCGGACAAGGGACATCCAAGGGGCCATCAATAAAGCCGTCTCAAAGGAGATCGTGGCAAAAAGGTAACACTCAAGCACGGATTCAGGGGCAGGCACAGTTTTACTTCAGGTATACATAGTTTTGTTCCTCATAGACCTCTCTGACAAGGGTAAAGGAAATTGCTTTTAAATAACTATTCAAAAGATACACATAAGCTCTAGGTAGAAACTGTGCACTGCAACAGTCAGGATGTCTAGGTACCTACAACAGCTCCTCGGCTGTCCTACATTATTGTACAATTATATTATAACTGCTGCATGTGTAATCATTCTTGTATGTATTATTTACAGGTACAACTTGCTGAGTGATGACATTAAACCCCCAGAGGAGTACCGTAAGCTTCTGGCGGTGGCAAAGCCTGGATTTCTTGAAGCCATTGAGAAAGCTAAAACAGATCAGAAGCTTGAGGAAAAAGAGAAGCTGACAATCCTCTACTATCTGGAGGCTGTGGTCATTCTCAAGCACCTGCAACGACCGGGTGTAGTGCAGAACATGACAGTAAGTAACACCCTAATACCTGACCTCTGTTTCCTCCAGGTAAACTGTAGATAAGTTAAATGACTTTATCATCTGCAGGTGACTGAGTGGCTGCAAAGGAAACGCCATCAGCGCAATCTTGGAGATGAAGTGGTAAACACTACTGTTGGTGTGAAGAACCATAAGACATCCACGCAGCAAGTTGCTACTTTTGTACTTCAGCAGGATGAGGAAATGGTGCGTATCAAATATTTGTATTTTTCTAATGTACCTCTTCTAGTATATTCTAAGCCACAAGGAATATCCCTTGTCCAACACTCCTCCATATGTACACAACTGTAAACTAGCTAATCTGTGCAGTGTCTTTAGACGTTACAATTTCTAAAAAGTCTTAAAAAAAACACAACTTGTTTGATATATATATATATATATATATGATATAGTGTTATATAGAAATATATGTATAATATACATATTTTCCCAGGGGTATGAGATAGCTCTATTTTGTATCAAATTTGAAAGTAAAGTGTTTTACCTCAAATTTTACAATTTTGAAAAAGTAAATAAAATTTGGTAAAAGTTGGTAAAGATATACACAGAAGTGTATTCAGATCCCAGTGCAATGTCTGTGAGAAGCCGAGAGCTTTTGCACAATTGGTGAATATCTTAAGCTTCTCACAGATATCTGTACATTGGATACATATTTTGGAAAAAATCTTTTTTATTTCAAAAGTATAAAAATCATATCAAAAGAATTTCTTTGGATCAGCTTGGCAGGGTGTTTTAGATATGCGCTACTTAAATTGTTGTGTTTAATAAATACACATTTTCTAAAAAAAAAAAAAATAACTCATGCAGTTTGTGTGCCATTAATATATCAACTTTACTGCAAAATACTCCACTTTGATTATGGAGTTAGAAAAGCCTCCTTTGGAGGGGAAGGGGCTCCTTTAGTAGGAAAAATTCTATCAGGACAAATTATACCTCACTGTACAATCAACTCAATAAAGTGGTAACTACAGGTAGAAATGCTGTTGGTGGGACAGCTCCTCACTAGGTAGAACTGCTTTCACATTTGTCAGAACTGTATTTTTTGGTCAGGCTCGCATGGAAATTGCAGATTTCTATGAGAAAATGTACACACTGTGCAAGACAATTTTTATACCTGGCCCAGGGCTTCTGCGGATCCCAGGGGCAAAATGGGTTCCCTAGTGTGGCAGGCGGAAGGGGACCCATACTAGCCCAGCCACCCGGCTGGGGCCGTATCCACTTGGCTCACCGAGCCCTGGGTGAAGCTTCAGGCGGATCCCAGGGGCTAAGAGGCCCCCCTAGCTTTGTGGCGAAGGGGGCCAAACAAACCCTGACCCCTGCGAGACCTTTTGTTTCTAGGGGTTGGTGGTCTAGGGTCCTCCCTCTCCGGAGGAGCACGCTCCGAAACCCTTGTGCCTTGTAATATACTACACTGTTCAAAGGATTAATGTTATATTGCCGTGTTATGTAAAATATGTGCAATTTGACTGCATTTACACATCTTTTCTCGGTGTCCTAATAAGAGAAAGCATTACATTGTAGGCATAGAACTCCAAGTTTTTATGTAACCAGTTTTTGAAGTTGTTTTGACATATTCTGGTGTAATGATGATTAGAATGTCTTTTCTTAAACTAGTTTTCATGCAGTTAGCTAACTGGGTTTAGACATGCAATGCAGTAAGATTTGCTTCATACCCTTGTGCAAGTTCTATTTCTATTATAGATTGATTGTGGCAATATGAAGCATGACTAATACTCATAGTTAGCACATCCATACAGGGCCATGATCAGAAATCATGGACCCAGTCCACTGTCTCAGCTTACACTAGGGGACTTCATGCAGGTATATGTAAATTTACAGAGTTAGATTTCTTACATGGCTTATTATCTCACATACATCAAAAGGACACTCCAATAATTGAAATGGAAGGTGCTTGACACATACCTTGAATGTACCAAATTGCCAACAGGAGGTACAAATTTTAGTAGTAATAAACAATTACATTATCTTGTATTTCCTATCATAATCATCAGCCATTTATATGTTGCATAGTCAGTAATGTTCAGTGATGGGTCCTTTATATACAACAGACTCGCGCTCCATGCCTACATATAAACATTACCATTTTTCTCTTAATATCCCGTACACTGTATACAACATTACTTTTCTATATAGAACCCATAGTATTGGTTGCTGTTATTGGAATGTACTTTATATCAGCTTCATTTTATTTCAGCATGGTATTTAATCTCATTTTTCTCTCTTTTTAATCTTAGGTGGAAAATGTCGCAAGGTACTTGTTCTACATGGACAGAACAAAAGTCTCCTTGGATTTTGTACTGGACATTGAAGAAACCATCCAGTATTTTAACAAGCTTAGAGAAACTGGACTAACGAACCAGACTGCTGCAAACTATCTTAAGAGCTTGAAGAGGTTTGTTCAGTACCAGATCACATCCACCAACCTGGTGCTTCAAAACAAGGACCTGTTTGAAGCCTTTCAATCTTTTATGAATCGGACAAAGGACATCCAAGGGGCCATCAATAAAGCCGTCTCAAAGGAGATCGTGGCAAAAAGGTAACACTCAAGCACGGATTCAGGAGCAGGCACAGTTTTACTTCAGGTATACATAGTTTTGTTCCTCATAGACCTCTCCGACAAGGGTAAAGGAAATTGCCGACCGACAGCTTGGCCTGGGCTGAAAACCGGCACCTTGGCCGGGACGGCTTGGCCTGGGCTGAAAACCGGCACTGAAACTAAAGAAAAAAGTGGTTGCCACCAGGCTGTTTCGGAAAGGGGAGATCTTATGCGACTACCATGAAACTTTAATATCCCATGATGAAGTGGAAAGAAGATTAAAAACAACCCAAATGGGAGAAAGTCTATGACCTTATTACACACAATGATAACTCAGCAGCACCAATAGACAGTGCAAAAACGGCTGATTAAACCTGTTTTTAGTGGTTCTTCATCTCACTCAGCTATTGTGACACTGCTGAAAATCGTACTACAATCTTATTACAGTGACCCTAACCCTTCCTTCAAACACATAGCATACATGTACAATATGATTCTAATAAAAAAAAAAAAAAATTATTATAATATATATATATATATATACACATACATACATACATACACACACATAATAGCTCAATATAGATGACTGTTCAAAAGATGAAACTGCAGTATAAATGACTGTCCAGAAACATAACACCTGACCCACTGGGGCCATTGACTTTGTATTCTCATAAATGCTGAATCGACTTCAAGCAAAAGAAAACAGGAGGTGGAAGAGGAAGATGAGGTACAACAAACTCCCCCAGAAAGTATGAAAGATCATTTATCCTGACACATCCCCTTCACATGGACGATGAACCTCCACCTTAGAGTGCCTGCACTTTCCTAGAGGACATTATTGCTGCTTCCTTACAATCAGCTGGCTACAGTCAAAGTAACAGCTGCCTCCATGGAGGTGGTTGTCAAAGTACATTGTTACCACAAATATATGGTCTAAACTGTTGGCAGGATGAAATGAATTGTGTGCCCTTCTTACAAACAGAGGATTAGACTAGTTCTTCCGCACTGATGTATTAGTATACACAACCAAAATTACATTTGAATTCCCAGTGGTTCAGTGGGCCTGTCAGACTTGGACTTTAACCGAGTGTTAAATCATAACAATTCTTTTCTAATTTACAAACATTTGAAAGAGCTGAGACTCTCCTTTAAATTATGACCCCTCTATATAGCCTAGGGGACTAAGGGGGCCTGAGATATGAAATGATGAATATAGGGTATCCAGGTATAAGCCTCCTGGGGCTTTATGCCGCCTGTGATTGATAATTTTGAAGGGGTGTTTCTCCGCTTACAAATGGGTCAGTGATGCCAAATTTAAACCGCATACACTTCAGAGTCCCCCCTGTTCAACTGTACCAGTCTCAAAATTGTGGGTCCCCAGGAAGGCACTGCATTAAGCCAAGGGCGCCAGCACCTTGCAATAGCTCTCATAAAACCTTCAACAAATTAAAGTGAGTCTGGCCCTTCCAAGGGCCCCAAAGGGCCAGGTGTCTAATAGAGAACTTGAAGCCCCCACCCTCCTCTTTCCAAGGAGTCCTTCCTCGCTTCTCTACGGCCTTGCACTGCAGAGTTATGCCCAACTAAATGATGTTTCCCCATCCACCCTTTTCAGGCCTACCTTTCTGGAAGCAGGGGTGGGGGGCTGAAACCTCGATTTCTCCGATTCTGGAGGGGCTATTGATTAGCTTTCAATGTCCCCTGAAAGCTGAGATTGTCTGCTAAAGTTTAAGGCCAAAGCCAGAGTATGGGATACTCTTGGACCCATAAGAGCAAGAAAATGCCTCTAGCATGTGCAGTTTTGTCGGTAAGGCCTTAAGACGGAATAGGACAATATGAATGTCGATATCTCTTGCTCTCCTGATTCTATTACAATTCCAGTGGTACCCTGAAAGAGCTGGGACTCTCCTTTAAATTATGACCCCTCTATAAAGCCTGGAGGACTAAGGGGGCCTGAGATATGAGATGATGAATATAGGGTATCCAGGTATAAGCCTTCTGGGGCTTTATGCCGCCTGTGATTGATAATATTCAAGGGGTGTTTCTCCGCTTACAAATGGGTCAGTGATGCCGAATTTAAACCGCATACACTTCAGAGTCCCCCCTGTTCAACTGTACCAGTCTCATAATTGTGGGTCCCCAGGAAGGGCATTGCATTGAGCCAAGGGCGCTAGCACCTTGCAATAGCTGTCATAAAACCTTCAACAAATTAAAGTGAGTCTGGCCCTTCCAAGGGCCCCAAAGGCCCAGGTGCCTAATAGAGAACTTGAAGCCCCCACCCTCCTCTTTCCAAGGAGTCCTTCCTCACTTCTCTACGGCCTTGCACTGCAAAGTTATGCCCAACTGAATGATGTTCCCCCATCCACCCTTTTCAGGCCTACCTTTCTGGAAGCAGGGGTGGGGGGCTGAAACCTCGATTTCTCAGATTCTGGAGGGGCTATTGATTAGCTTTCAATGTTCCCTGAAAGATGAGATTGTCTGCTAAAGTTTAAGGCCAAAGCCAGAGTCTGGGATACTCTTGGACCCATAAGAGCTAGAAAATGCCTCTAGCATGTGCAGTTTTGTCGGTAAGGCCTTAAGACGTAATAGGACGATATGAATGTCGATATCTCTTGCTCTCCTGGGTCTATTACAATTCCAGTGGTACCCTGAAAGAGCTGGGACTCTCCTTTAAATTATGACCCCTCTATATAGCCTAGGGGACTAAGGGGGCCTGAGATATGAAATGATGAATATAGGGTATCCAGGTATCAGCCTCCTGGGGCTTTATGCCGCCTGTGATTGATAATTTTGAAGGGGTGTTTCTCCGCTTACAAATGGGTCAGTGATGCCAAATTTAAACCGCATACACTTCAGAGTCCCCCCTGTTCAACTGTACCAGTCTCATAATTGTGGGTCCCCAGGAAGGACACTGCATTGAGCCAAGGGCGCTAGCACCTTGCAATAGCTCTCATAAAACCTTCAACAACTTAAAGTGAGTCTGGCCCTTCCAAGGGCCCCAAAAGCCCAGGTGCCTAATAGAGAACTTGAAGCCCCCACCCTCCTCTTTCCAAGGAGTCCTTCCTCGCTTCTCTACGGCCTTGCACTGCAGAGTTATGCCCAACTGAATGATGTTTCCCCATCCACCCTTTTCAGGCCTACCTTTCTGGAAGCAGGGGTGGGAGGGCTGAAACCTCGATTTCTCCGATTCTGGAGGGGCTATTGATTAGCTTTCAATGTCCCCTGAAAGCTGAGATTATCTGCTAAAGGTTAAGGCCAAAGCCAGAGTCTGGGATACTCTTGGACCCATAACAGCAAGAAAATGCCTCTAGCATGTGCAGTTTTGTCGGTAAGGCCTTAGGACGTAATAGGACAATATGAATGTCGATATCTCTTGCTCTCCTGGGTCTATTACAATTCCAGTGGTACCCTGAAAGAACTGAGACTCTCCTTTAAATTATGACCCCTCTATAAAGCCTGGAGGACTAAGGGGGCCTGAGATATGAGATGATGAATATAGGGTATCCAGGTATAAGCCTCCTGGGGCTTTATGCCGCCTGTGATTGATAATATTCAAGGGGTGTTTCTCCGCTTACAAATGGGTCAGTGATGCCGAATTTAAACCGCATACACTTCAGAGTCCCCCCTGTTCAACTGTACCAGTCTCATAATTGTGGGTCCCCAGGAAGGGCATTGCATTGAGCCAAGGGCGCTAGCACCTTGCAATAGCTGTCATAAAACCTTCAACAAATTAAAGTGAGTCTGGCCCTTCCAAGGGCCCCAAAGGCCCAGGTGCCTAATAGAGAACTTGAAGCCCCCACCCTCTTCTTTCCAAGGAGTCCTTCCTCACTTCTCTACGGCCTTGCACTGCAGAGTTATGCCCAACTGAATGATGTTCCCCCATCCACCCTTTTCAGGCCTACCTTTCTGGAAGCAGGGGTGGGGGGCTGAAACCTCGATTTCTCCGATTCTGGAGGGGCTATTGATTAGCTTTCAATGTTCCCTGAAAGATGAGATTGTCTGCTAAAGTTTAAGGCCAAAGCCAGAGTCTGGGATACTCTTGGACCCATAACAGCAAGAAAATGCCTCTAGCATGTGCAGTTTTGTCGGTAAGGCCTTAAGACGGAATAGGACAATATGAATGTCGATATCTCTTGCTCTCCTGATTCTATTACAATTCCAGTGGTACCCTGAAAGAGCTGGGACTCTCCTTTAAATTATGACCCCTCTATAAAGCCTGGAGGACTAAGGGGGCCTGAGATATGAGATGATGAATATAGGGTATCCAGGTATAAGCCTTCTGGGGCTTTATGCCGCCTGTGATTGATAATATTCAAGGGGTGTTTCTCCGCTTACAAATGGGTCAGTGATGCCGAATTTAAACCGCATACACTTCAGAGTCCCCCCTGTTCAACTGTACCAGTCTCATAATTGTGGGTCCCCAGGAAGGGCATTGCATTGAGCCAAGGGCGCTAGCACCTTGCAATAGCTGTCATAAAACCTTCAACAAATTAAAGTGAGTCTGGCCCTTCCATAGGCCCCAAAGGCCCAGGTGCCTAATAGAGAACTTGAAGCCCCCACCCTCCTCTTTCCAAGGAGTCCTTCCTCACTTCTCTACGGCCTTGCACTGCAAAGTTATGCCCAACTGAATGATGTTCCCCCATCCACCCTTTTCAGGCCTACCTTTCTGGAAGCAGGGGTGGGGGGCTGAAACCTCGATTTCTCAGATTCTGGAGGGGCTATTGATTAGCTTTCAATGTTCCCTGAAAGATGAGATTGTCTGCTAAAGTTTAAGGCCAAAGCCAGAGTCTGGGATACTCTTGGACCCATAAGAGCTAGAAAATGCCTCTAGCATGTGCAGTTTTGTCGGTAAGGCCTTAAGACGTAATAGGACGATATGAATGTCGATATCTCTTGCTCTCCTGGGTCTATTACAATTCCAGTGGTACCCTGAAAGAGCTGGGACTCTCCTTTAAATTATGACCCCTCTATATAGCCTAGGGGACTAAGGGGGCCTGAGATATGAAATGATGAATATAGGGTATCCAGGTATCAGCCTCCTGGGGCTTTATGCCGCCTGTGATTGATAATTTTGAAGGGGTGTTTCTCCGCTTACAAATGGGTCAGTGATGCCAAATTTAAACCGCATACACTTCAGAGTCCCCCCTGTTCAACTGTACCAGTCTCATAATTGTGGGTCCCCAGGAAGGACACTGCATTGAGCCAAGGGCGCTAGCACCTTGCAATAGCTCTCATAAAACCTTCAACAACTTAAAGTGAGTCTGGCCCTTCCAAGGGCCCCAAAAGCCCAGGTGCCTAATAGAGAACTTGAAGCCCCCACCCTCCTCTTTCCAAGGAGTCCTTCCTCGCTTCTCTACGGCCTTGCACTGCAGAGTTATGCCCAACTGAATGATGTTTCCCCATCCACCCTTTTCAGGCCTACCTTTCTGGAAGCAGGGGTGGGAGGGCTGAAACCTCGATTTCTCCGATTCTGGAGGGGCTATTGATTAGCTTTCAATGTCCCCTGAAAGCTGAGATTATCTGCTAAAGGTTAAGGCCAAAGCCAGAGTCTGGGATACTCTTGGACCCATAACAGCAAGAAAATGCCTCTAGCATGTGCAGTTTTGTCGGTAAGGCCTTAAGACGGAATAGGACAATATGAATGTCGATATCTCTTGCTCTCCTGATTCTATTACAATTCCAGTGGTACCCTGAAAGAGCTGGGACTCTCCTTTAAATTATGACCCCTCTATAAAGCCTGGAGGACTAAGGGGGCCTGAGATATGAGATGATGAATATAGGGTATCCAGGTATAAGCCTTCTGGGGCTTTATGCCGCCTGTGATTGATAATATTCAAGGGGTGTTTCTCCGCTTACAAATGGGTCAGTGATGCCGAATTTAAACCGCATACACTTCAGAGTCCCCCCTGTTCAACTGTACCAGTCTCATAATTGTGGGTCCCCAGGAAGGGCATTGCATTGAGCCAAGGGCGCTAGCACCTTGCAATAGCTGTCATAAAACCTTCAACAAATTAAAGTGAGTCTGGCCCTTCCATAGGCCCCAAAGGCCCAGGTGCCTAATAGAGAACTTGAAGCCCCCACCCTCCTCTTTCCAAGGAGTCCTTCCTCACTTCTCTACGGCCTTGCACTGCAAAGTTATGCCCAACTGAATGATGTTCCCCCATCCACCCTTTTCAGGCCTACCTTTCTGGAAGCAGGGGTGGGGGGCTGAAACCTCGATTTCTCAGATTCTGGAGGGGCTATTGATTAGCTTTCAATGTTCCCTGAAAGATGAGATTGTCTGCTAAAGTTTAAGGCCAAAGCCAGAGTCTGGGATACTCTTGGACCCATAAGAGCTAGAAAATGCCTCTAGCATGTGCAGTTTTGTCGGTAAGGCCTTAAGACGTAATAGGACGATATGAATGTCGATATCTCTTGCTCTCCTGGGTCTATTACAATTCCAGTGGTACCCTGAAAGAGCTGGGACTCTCCTTTAAATTATGACCCCTCTATATAGCCTAGGGGACTAAGGGGGCCTGAGATATGAAATGATGAATATAGGGTATCCAGGTATCAGCCTCCTGGGGCTTTATGCCGCCTGTGATTGATAATTTTGAAGGGGTGTTTCTCCGCTTACAAATGGGTCAGTGATGCCAAATTTAAACCGCATACACTTCAGAGTCCCCCCTGTTCAACTGTACCAGTCTCATAATTGTGGGTCCCCAGGAAGGACACTGCATTGAGCCAAGGGCGCTAGCACCTTGCAATAGCTCTCATAAAACCTTCAACAACTTAAAGTGAGTCTGGCCCTTCCAAGGGCCCCAAAAGCCCAGGTGCCTAATAGAGAACTTGAAGCCCCCACCCTCCTCTTTCCAAGGAGTCCTTCCTCGCTTCTCTACGGCCTTGCACTGCAGAGTTATGCCCAACTGAATGATGTTTCCCCATCCACCCTTTTCAGGCCTACCTTTCTGGAAGCAGGGGTGGGAGGGCTGAAACCTCGATTTCTCCGATTCTGGAGGGGCTATTGATTAGCTTTCAATGTCCCCTGAAAGCTGAGATTATCTGCTAAAGGTTAAGGCCAAAGCCAGAGTCTGGGATACTCTTGGACCCATAACAGCAAGAAAATGCCTCTAGCATGTGCAGTTTTGTCGGTAAGGCCTTAGGACGTAATAGGACAATATGAATGTCGATATCTCTTGCTCTCCTGGGTCTATTACAATTCCAGTGGTACCCTGAAAGAACTGAGACTCTCCTTTAAATTATGACCCCTCTATAAAGCCTGGAGGACTAAGGGGGCCTGAGATATGAGATGATGAATATAGGGTATCCAGGTATAAGCCTCCTGGGGCTTTATGCCGCCTGTGATTGATAATATTCAAGGGGTGTTTCTCCGCTTACAAATGGGTCAGTGATGCCGAATTTAAACCGCATACACTTCAGAGTCCCCCCTGTTCAACTGTACCAGTCTCATAATTGTGGGTCCCCAGGAAGGGCATTGCATTGAGCCAAGGGCGCTAGCACCTTGCAATAGCTGTCATAAAACCTTCAACAAATTAAAGTGAGTCTGGCCCTTCCAAGGGCCCCAAAGGCCCAGGTGCCTAATAGAGAACTTGAAGCCCCCACCCTCTTCTTTCCAAGGAGTCCTTCCTCACTTCTCTACGGCCTTGCACTGCAGAGTTATGCCCAACTGAATGATGTTCCCCCATCCACCCTTTTCAGGCCTACCTTTCTGGAAGCAGGGGTGGGGGGCTGAAACCTCGATTTCTCCGATTCTGGAGGGGCTATTGATTAGCTTTCAATGTTCCCTGAAAGATGGGATTGTCTGCTAAAGTTTAAGGCCAAAGCCAGAGTCTGGGATACTCTTGGACCCATAACAGCAAGAAAATGCCTCTAGCATGTGCAGTTTTGTCGGTAAGGCCTTAAGACGTAATAGGACGATATGAATGTCGATATCTCTTGCTCTCCTGGGTCTATTACAATTCCAGTGGTACCCTGAAAGAGCTGAGACTCTCCTTTAAATTATGACCCCTCTATAAAGCCTGGAGGACTAAGGGGGCCTGAGATATGAGATGATGAATATAGGGTATCCAGGTATAAGCCTCCTGGGGCTTTATGCCGCCTGTGATTGATAATATTCAAGGGGTGTTTCTCCGCTTACAAATGGGTCAGTGATGCCGAATTTAAACCGCATACACTTCAGAGTCCCCCCTGTTCAACTGTACCAGTCTCATAATTGTGGGTCCCCAGGAAGGGCATTGCATTGAGCCAAGGGCGCTAGCACCTTGCAATAGCTGTCATAAAACCTTCAACAAATTAAAGTGAGTCTGGCCCTTCCAAGGGCCCCAAAGGCCCAGGTGCCTAATAGAGAACTTGAAGCCCCCACCCTCCTCTTTCCAAGGAGTCCTTCCTCACTTCTCTACGGCCTTGCACTGCAGAGTTATGCCCAACTGAATGATGTTCCCCCATCCACCCTTTTCAGGCCTACCTTTCTGGAAGCAGGGGTGGGGGGCTGAAACCTCGATTTCTCCGATTCTGGAGGGGCTATTGATTAGCTTTCAATGTTCCCTGAAAGATGGGATTGTCTGCTAAAGTTTAAGGCCAAAGCCAGAGTCTGGGATACTCTTGGACCCATAAGAGCAAGAAAATGCCTCTAGCATGTGCAGTTTTGTCGGTAAGGCCCCGGCCTGCGGGGACCATGCCTGCTGGTTCCCCGGGGTCTGGGAGGTCCCTGGGTGCTTTTCCAGAGTTTGGCCCCTGGGGGCCACAGGCTCCGGGGGTCCCCCGGCCTGCGGGGACCATGCCTGCTGGTTCCCCGGGGTCTGGGAGGTACCTGGGCACGTTTACCTAGTAACCCGGGTCCGGCCCCGGCGTCCCGATCCGTTCTCATCGGGGCTTCCGCCCTGGATGCCCCCGTCCGGCGCGGTGCTCGCGGGGGCTGCGAGGCGACGGCTCGGGAAGTCCCTGGGCGCTTTTCCAGAGTTTGGCCCCCGGGAGCCGCAGGCTCCGGGGGTCCCCCGGCCTGCGGGGACCATGCCTGCTGGTTCCCCGGGGTCTGGGAGGTCCCTGGGTGCTTTTCCAGAGTTTGGCCCCTGGGGGCCACAGGCTCCGGGGGTCCCCCGGCCTGCGGGGACCATGCCTGCTGGTTCCCCGGGGTCTGGGAGGTACCTGGGCACGTTTACCTAGTAACCCGGGTCCGGCCCCGGCGTCCCGATCCGTTCTCATCGGGGCTTCCGCCCTGGATGCCCCCGTCCGGCGCGGTGCTCGCGGGGGCTGCGAGGCGACGGCTCGGGAAGTCCCTGGGCGCTTTTCCAGAGTTTGGCCCCCGGGAGCCGCAGGCTCCGGGGGTCCCCCGGCCTGCGGGGACCATGCCTGCTGGTTCCCCGGGGTCTGGGAGGTCCCTGGGTGCTTTTCCAGAGTTTGGCCCCTGGGGGCCACAGGCTCCGGGGGTCCCCCGGCCTGCGGGGACCATGCCTGCTGGTTCCCCGGGGTCTGGGAGGTACCTGGGCACGTTTACCTAGTTTGGCCCAAGTCCCAACCGACAGCTTGGCCGCGACAGCTTGGCCTGGGCCGAAAACCGACAGCTTGGCCCGGACAGCTTGGCCTGGGCTGCGGACCGACAGCTTTGCCTGGAGGGGGAACCGACAGCTTGGCCTGGAGGGGGGAACCGACAGCTTGGCCTGGAGGGGGGAACCGACAGCTTGGCCGGGACAGCTTGGCCGTGAGTGAGGAAAAAAGTACAACATATCTAAAACACCATGCCAAGCTGTCGGTAAAGGACATACAAAGATATGAATTCATACAAAGATATGAATTCATACAATGATATGCATTCTTTTACATCCTGTTGCAATAGGATTTTATGTATAAAAAACATATCTAAAACACCATGCCAAGCTGTCGGTAAAGGACATACAAAGATATGAATTCATACAAAGATATGAATTCTTACAAATATATGAATTCATACAAAGATATGAATTCATACAATGATATGAATTCTTTTACATCCTGTTGCAATAGGATTTTATGTATAAAAAACATATCTAAAACACCATGCCAAGCTGTCGGTAAAGGACATACAAAGATATGAATTCATACAAAGATATGAATTCTTACAAATATATGAATTCATACAAAGATATGAATTCATACAATGATATGCATTCTTTTACATCCTGTTGCAATAGGATTTTATGTATAAAAAACATATCTAAAACACCATGCCAAGCTGTCGGTAAAGGACATACAAAGATATGAATTCATACAAAGATATGAATTCTTACAAATATATGAATTCATACAAAGATATGAATTCATACAATGATATGCATTCTTTTACATCCTGTTGCAATAGGATTTTATGTATAAAAAACATATCTAAAACACCATGCCAAGCTGTCGGTAAAGGACATACAAAGATATGAATTCATACAAAGATATGAATTCTTACAAATATATGAATTCATACAAAGATATGAATTCATACAATGATATAAATTCTTTTACATCCTGTTGCAATAGGATTTTATGTATAAAAAACATATCTAAAACACCATGCCAAGCTGTCGGTAAAGGACATACAATGATATGAATTCATACAAAGATATGAATTCTTACAAATATATGAATTCATACAAAGTTATGAATTCATACAATGATATAAATTCTTTTACATCCTGTTGCAATAGGATTTTATGTATAAAAAACATATCTAAAACACCATGCCAAGCTGTCGGTAAAGGACATACAAATATATGAATTCATACAAAGATATGAATTCATACAATGATATGCATTCTTTTACATCCTGTTGCAATAGGATTTTATGTATAAAAAACATATCTAAAACACCATGCCAAGCTGTCGGTAAAGGACATACAAAGATATGAATTCATACAAAGATATGAATTCTTACAAATATATGAATTCATACAAAGATATGAATTCATACAATGATATGCATTCTTTTACATCCTTAGAAATTCGTTCGATATGATTTTATGTCTAAAAAAACATATCTAAAACACCATGCCAAGCTGTCGGTAAAGGACATACAAAGATATGAATTCATACAAAGATATGAATTCTTACAAATATATGAATTCATACAAAGATATGAATTCATACAATGATATGCATTCTTTTACATCCTTAGAAATTCGTTCGATATGATTTTATGTCTAAAAAAACATATCTAAAACACCATGCCAAGCTGTCGGTAAAGGACATACAAAGATATGAATTCATACAAAGATATGAATTCTTACAAATATATGAATTCATACAAAGATATGAATTCTTACAAATATATGAATTCATACAAAGATATGAATTCATACAATGATATGAATTCTTTTACATCCAAAGAAATTCTTTCGATATGATTTTATGTATAAAAATCAAAAATTTACCTATTACATGATCGTGCCATGCTGGCACAGATATCTGTGAAAAGCCAGAGTGATGGAAGGGTGCAGATCCCTATTTTATTATACAAAGTCCTTTACCAACAGCTTGGCAGGGTGCTTTAGAAACTCACCCACCTGGACACTCATACCTGGTCCAGGCCTATGCGGGGACACCCTAACAACTCTCCATGAAGGGGGGTGACAGAATAGCACAGAATAGAACGGTGCAGCTCCCTGTGTAAACTGACAACAATCATCTTGTGTCTCAACACCCCAGGATATTCTGAAACACAAATATGGTTTAGAGAGAATTTTTTTTACAATCGTACATGATTATTTTACCTATTATATTATTCATCAGGGACAGATATGATCTTTTCAGGTATGTTAAACAACTATATCAGCTTTAATAAACGTGATGTTTCTCTGCAATATCTGAAAAGCTGCGGGATATCAAGATTCTTTACTTTAGTTTATGTGCTCAAAGAATAAGTCAGTTCGGGTGAAAATCTCTTTATTTTTTAATACATTATTAACAATAACAGATAATAAAAATGTTAAACATATGCAAACAGAGCAAAATAATCAGAACAAATGGGGCAGCTGGCCAATGTCCACTATTATTATTCAACACTATACTTTAGCTCATGCTTAGCAGGAATGTCTTTTGCAGCTACCAGGAGAACTCCAAATTTCTTAGAGTATGATGTGAAAACATTAAAATTCTTGCGACTTCTCTGCATGAAGTGTAACAGAGGCTCTGTGTGACATGAACATGCTGTGTTGATGCACCATGATTTGCCTTTAGGGTCTTTGTAAAAAAAAAAGGGCCTTAGAGCCCTCTTCAGTTGTTTTCATTATTCTTCCTTCTCTGCCACTCATTTTGTCCCCATGTAAGTCACAGATAACTTCACCCTTCAAGAAAACTCTCCGTGTTGTGACTCTCCTGACTCTGCTTTCTGCATCTGTGGAACATTTTAGTCCTTTCCAATGTTGCAAATGGGTATCGTCTCCAAGGACCTTACAGTCTTTCCAGTGCTTCATCGACTTTGGCTTCCAGGCCTCTACCAGGAGATTGACCTCAGTATCCTTATGTTTCCATTTCTTTTCCTGAATGTACTGGGTCAAGGTGGTAACTGATGGTCTCCTTGCAGGAAAGGCTCCTGTGGAATAATAAAAAAAAACTAAACATTAGTTTGTATTACGTGTTGTAATGGGTTAGACAAGCACACATGTGCAACACCATGTACATTTGTTTGAAGCTAATCACCTACAAATCTGATAATGTCCTGTAGTTATACTTACTGATCACATGCTTTACTCTGATCTTATGCTGCCGGTCTCTCCATTGCTTTCTGCAGTAATGCCAATGTGACGGTGATATGCGTCTGCAGTCACGTGACTTTGGCACACGTCCCTCGAGTGTTACAGGGAACTCTCCCAGCAGCTTCTGGAAGGCGTCTTTCCTCGGTGTCCCTACAGAGGCTTGAAGACCTTCCCTGTTTGGAAACAGAACCGGAGATGTATAGTGAAAATGACGGAAGAAATAGTGAATTATAACAAACGCGATTTAGACACAGGAGATAAAAGGTGCAGCCATGGAGAATGTACTGATGTCAGGAAACAGAAGGGACTCACCTTGAACTGCTTGGTCTGGTCTCCTCTGGGTCACTTCGCTTTCCAATATCTCTCACCAATATTGAGCCATGACATATATTATGCAAAGTATTCTGCCTGTAATGACTGTTTGCAGACAAAATACTGTGTGACAAATAATTGGAGATGAGACACTTCTCAATATCGGAGTACTCAGCTAATGTCCAAGTCTCACAGGCCTGCCGAGCCATCTGACTGGTCACATTTGGCAGCTTATGCCTAAGAAGTGTTAGATAGAAAGATATATTAGTGTTTACAACAAATAAAGGTGTGCAGGCAGTGACATAGGGAGTGCAACACTGACACAGAGTAAATACAAATAATAAACTAATATATATAACTACAAGCTGGACAGTCAGTGAGGCCAATTATCCACTGATTATGTGCCGAG
Organism: Mixophyes fleayi; assembly: GCF_038048845.1. Classification (NCBI taxonomy): domain Eukaryota; kingdom Metazoa; phylum Chordata; class Amphibia; order Anura; family Limnodynastidae; genus Mixophyes; species Mixophyes fleayi. Next base: position 77,341 of record NW_027445879.1, read on the forward strand.
TATGTTACAAGGACTGTACTGGACTGCTCGGTATGTGCTAATGTCACTATGTACAGGGCTGTGTTATGTGTTGGGGCAGATAATGTGCAGGTTTCTGATCAGCAGCTGGTGACAGTATGTTGTATTGTGTATTGTTATATATAGTGCAACTAAACATATGTAGATGTGTAATACCACTTTATACATTGTGTATAATAAGATCATCAATGTAAAGTGTAGGTAGAACATTACTGCTGCCATGAACTGCACTATTAGTACTGTACGAACGTCTATTATCTACCAGACTGCACTTACAGATTATGAAAACGGCGAAGATAGACAGAAACATTGTAAATTTTCAATCCCGATGTCGATATAAAAAACGTTTCCTCGGGTGCATCTTCGTTTATCATGGAAGGTCGAACTTTGGTGTAATAAGTGTCGAACCACTAGGGAAAAATAAAGATCTGTTAATAATCAGTACAGCAAGAATTCTCCATATAGTAACTCAATCTGTAACTTTGATCTAATAACACACCCTTTCTTCTTCTTCTGTGAGGGCGAATGTGGCCACTTGTGTAGCAGTTTTGTGATGCTTCACTCCTACAACAACAAGCTTTTCAGAGGTTCCCTCCGATGTGAAGTTGTGAGGAACCCTCTTGTGCCATTCCTCAACCTAGGAATATGAAGATATAACATCAACATTAAAGACCACTTTTATATTTTAAAGTTTAAGTCATCAACATCCAATAGTACTTACAGTCATATTAGCAACCACTCCAGGTCTTTGCAGATGTTTCAGAATGAGCAAAGCCTCCAGGTAGTAGAGAATGTTGAGCTGATGTTTGACAGTTAGTGTTTTAGCAGTAGAAGCACGATGGATGCAATTCAAAAATTCTGGTTTTGCAACCTCCAGTAGCCGGCGGCAGTCCTCTGGCTGCAAGGAATCTGTCGTCAATGTGTTAAACCTGCAGATCATATAAGAAAAATGTGGATTAAAAATGAAGTAAATTGAAAAGTCACAAATTAGTGTAGCAAGAATACTATAAAGTCAAAACCTAAATGTCATTCATGTTTATTGATCTCACCTTTTGACGACCCTTTCCTTTGATACGCCTTTGCTCAGTTTTTTCCAAATTGCATTCGTTACGTTGAGAAAATGGACGCAGGCTTGAAAGAGCGGTGGATCATTTGCTGCCACATTGGTGGCTGTTGTTTTATAACCAATAAATCTCCTCAAATTTCTTAGATAATTAAATATTGTTTTGTTACAGAGACCCAGTTCTCTTAGTTTATATAGCCTAGGGGACTAAGGGGGCCTGAGATATGAAATGATGAATATAGGGTATCCAGGTATCAGCCTCCTGGGGCTTTATGCCGCCTGTGATTGATAATTTTGAAGGGGTGTTTCTCCGCTTACAAATGGGTCAGTGATGCCAAATTTAAACCGCATACACTTCAGAGTCCCCCCTGTTCAACTGTACCAGTCTCATAATTGTGGGTCCCCAGGAAGGACACTGCATTGAGCCAAGGGCGCTAGCACCTTGCAATAGCTCTCATAAAACCTTCAACAACTTAAAGTGAGTCTGGCCCTTCCAAGGGCCCCAAAGGCCCAGGTGCCTAATAGAGAACTTGAAGCCCCCACCCTCCTCTTTCCAAGGAGTCCTTCCTCGCTTCTCTACGGCCTTGCACTGTAGAGTTATGCCCAACTGAATGATGTTTCCCCATCCACCCTTTTCAGGCCTACCTTTCTGGAAGCAGGGGTGGGAGGGCTGAAACCTCGATTTCTCCGATTCTAGAGGGGCTATTGATTAGCTTTCAATGTCACCTGAAAGCTGAGATTATCTGCTAAAGGTTAAGGCCAAAGCCAGAGTCTGGGATACTCTTGGACCCATAAGAGCAAGAAAATGCCTCTAGCATGTGCAGTTTTGTCGGTAAGGCCTTAGGACGTAATAGGACAATATGAATGTCGATATCTCTTGCTCTCCTGGGTCTATTACAATTCCAGTGGTACCCTGAAAAGCTGAGACTCTCCTTTAAATTATGACCCCTCTATATAGCCTAGGGGACTAAGGGGGCCTGACATATGAGATGATGAATATAGGGTATCCAGGTATAAGCCTCCTGGGGCTTTATGCCGCCTGTGATTGATAATTTTGAAGGGGTGTTTTTCCGCTTACAAATGGGTCAGTGATGCCAAATTTTAACCGCATACACTTCAGAGTCCCCCCTGTTCAACTGTACCAGTCTCATAATTGTGGGTCCCCAGGAAGGGCATTGCATTGAGCCAAGGGCGCTAGCACCTTGCAATAGCTCTCATAAAACCTTCAACAACTTAAAGTGAGTCTGGCCCTTCCAAGGGCCCCAAAGGCCCAGGTGCCTAATAGAGAACTTGAAGCCCCCACCCTCCTCTTTCCAAGGAGTCCTTCCTCGCTTCTCTACGGCCTTGCACTGTAGAGTTATGCCCAACTGAATGATGTTCCCCCATCCACCCTTTTCAGGCCTACCTTTCTGGAAGCAGGGGTGGGGGGCTGAAACCTCGATTTCTCCGATTCTGGAGGGGCTATTGATTAGCTTTCAATGTTCCCTGAAAGATGGGATTGTCTGCTAAAGTTTAAGGCCAAAGCCAGAGTCTGGGATACTCTTGGACCCATAAGAGCAAGAAAATGCCTCTAGCATGTGCAGTTTTGTCGGTAAGGCCTTAAGACGTAATAGGACGATATGAATGTCGATATCTCTTGCTCTCCTGGGTTTATTACAATTCCAGTGCTACCCTGAAAGAGCTGGGACTCTCCTTTAAATTATGACCCCTCTATATAGCCTAGGGGACTAAGGGGGCCTGAGATATGAAATGATGAATATAGGGTATCCAGGTATCAGCCTCCTGGGGCTTTATGCCGCCTGTGATTGATAATTTTGAAGGGGTGTTTCTCCGCTTACAAATGGGTCAGTGATGCCAAATTTAAACCGCATACACTTCAGAGTCCCCCCTGTTCAACTGTACCAGTCTCATAATTGTGGGTCCCCAGGAAGGACACTGCATTGAGCCAAGGGCGCTAGCACCTTGCAATAGCTCTCATAAAACCTTCAACAACTTAAAGTGAGTCTGGCCCTTCCAAGGGCCCAAAAGGCCCAGGTGCCTAATAGAGAACTTGAAGCCCCCACCCTCCTCTTTCCAAGGAGTCCTTCCTCGCTTCTCTACGGCCTTGCACTGCAGAGTTATGCCCAACTGAATGATGTTCCCCCATCCACCCTTTTCAGGCCTACCTTTCTGGAAGCAGGGGTGGGGGGCTGAAACCTCGGTTTCTCCGATTCTGGAGGGGCTATTGATTAGCTTTCAATGTCCCCTGAAAGCTGAGATTATCTGCTAAAGGTTAAGGCCAAAGCCAGAGTCTGGGATACTCTTGGACCCACAAGAGCAAGAAAATGCCTCTAGCATGTGCAGTTTTGTCGGTAAGGCCTTAGGACGTAATAGGACGATATGAATGTCGATATCTCTTGCTCTTCTGGGTCTATTACAATTCCAGTGGTACCCTGAAAAGCTGAGACTCTCCTTTAAATTATGACCCCTCTATATAGCCTAGGGGACTAAGGGGGCCTGACATATGAGATGATGAATATAGGGTTTCCAGGTATAAGCCTCCTGGGGCTTTATGCCGCCTGTGATTGATAATTTTGAAGGGGTGTTTCTCCGCTTACAAATGGGTCAGTGATGCCAAATTTAAACCGCATACACTTCAGAGTCCCCCCTGTTCAACTGTACCAGTCTCATAATTGTGGGTCCCCAGGAAGGACAGTGCATTGAGCCAAGGGCGCTAGCACCTTGCAATAGCTCTCATAAAACCTTCAACAACTTAAAGTGAGTCTGGCCCTTCCAAGGGCCCCAAAGGCCCAGGTGCCTAATAGACAACTTGAAGCCCCCACCCTCCTCTTTCCAAGGAGTCCTTCCTCGCTTATCTACGGCCTTGCACTGCAGAGTTATGCCCAACTGAATGATGTTTCCCCATCCACCCTTTTCAGGCCTACCTTTCTGGAAGCAGGGGTGGGGGGGCTGAAACCTCGATTTCTCCGATTCTGGAGGGGCTATTGATTAGCTTTCAATGTCCCCTGAAAGCTGAGATTGTCTGCTAAAGTTTAAGGCCAAAGCCAGAGTCTGGGATACTCTTGGACCCATAACAGCAAGAAAATGCCTCTAGCATGTGCAGTTGTGTCGGTAAGGCCTTAAGACGTAATAGGACGATATGAATGTCGATATCTCTTGCTCTCCTGATTCTATTACAATTCCAGTGGTACCCTGAAAGAGCTGGGACTCTCCTTTAAATTATGACCCCTCTATAAAGCCTGGAGGACTAAGGGGGCCTGAGATATGAGATGATGAATATAGGGTATCCAGGTATAAGCCTCCTGGGGCTTTATGCCGCCTGTGATTGATAATATTCAAGGGGTGTTTCTCCGCTTACAAATGGGTCAGTGATGCCGAATTTAAACCGCATACACTTCAGAGTCCCCCCTGTTCAACTGTACCAGTCTCATAATTGTGGGTCCCCAGGAAGGGCATTGCATTGAGCCAAGGACGCTAGCACCTTGCAATAGCTGTCATAAAACCTTCAACAAATTAAAGTGAGTCTGGCCCTTCCAAGGGCCCCAAAGGCCCAGGTGCCTAATAGAGAACTTGAAGCCCCCACCCTCCTCTTTCCAAGGAGTCCTTCTTCACTTCTCTACGGCCTTGCACTGCAAAGTTATGCCCAACTGAATGATGTTCCCCCATCCACCCTTTTCAGGCCTACCTTTCTGGAAGCAGGGGTGGGGGGCTGAAACCTCGATTTCTCCGATTCTGGAGGGGCTATTGATTAGCTTTCAATGTTCCCTGAAAGATGAGATTGTCTGCTAAAGTTTAAGGCCAAAGCCAGAGTCTGGGATACTCTTGGACCCATAAGAGCAAGAAAATGCCTCTAGCATGTGCAGTTTTGTCGGTAAGGCCTTAGGACGTAATAGGACAATATGAATGTCGATATCTCTTGCTCTCCTGGGTCTATTACAATTCCAGTGGTACCCTGAAAAGCTGAGACTCTCCTTTAAATTATGACCCCTCTATATAGCCTAGGGGACTAAGGGGGCCTGACATATGAGATGATGAATATAGGGTATCCAGGTATAAGCCTCCTGGAGCTTTATGCCGCCTGTGATTGATAATTTTGAAGGGGTGTTTTTCCGCTTACAAATGGGTCAGTGATGCCGAATTTAAACCGCATACACTTCAGAGTCCCCCCTGTTCAACTGTACCAGTCTCATAATTGTGGGTCCCCAGGAAGGGCATTGCATTGAGCCAAGGGCGCTAGCACCTTGCAATAGCTCTCATAAAACCTTCAACAACTTAAAGTGAGTCTGGCCCTTCCAAGGGCCCCAAAGGCCCAGGTGCCTAATAGAGAACTTGAAGCCCCCACCCTCCTCTTTCCAAGGAGTCCTTCCTCGCTTCTCTACGGCCTTGCACTGTAGAGTTATGCCCAACTGAATGATGTTCCCCCATCCACCCTTTTCAGGCCTACCTTTCTGGAAGCAGGGGTGGGGGGCTGAAACCTCGATTTCTCCGATTCTGGAGGGGCTATTGATTAGCTTTCAATGTCCCCTGAAAGCTGAGATTGTCTGCTAAAGTTTAAGGCCAAAGCCAGAGTCTGGGATACTCTTGGACCCATAACAGCAAGAAAATGCCTCTAGCATGTGCAGTTGTGTCGGTAAGGCCTTAAGACGTAATAGGACGATATGAATGTCGATATCTCTTGCTCTCCTGATTCTATTACAATTCCAGTGGTACCCTGAAAGAGCTGGGACTCTCCTTTAAATTATGACCCCTCTATAAAGCCTGGAGGACTAAGGGGGCCTGACATATGAGATGATGAATATAGGGTATCCAGGTATAAGCCTCCTGGGGCTTTATGCCGCCTGTGATTGATAATTTTGAAGGGGTGTTTTTCCGCTTACAAATGGGTCAGTGATGCCGAATTTAAACCGCATACACTTCAGAGTCCCCCCTGTTCAACTGTACCAGTCTCATAATTGTGGGTCCCCAGGAAGGGCATTGCATTGAGCCAAGGGCGCTAGCACCTTGCAATAGCTCTCATAAAACCTTCAACAACTTAAAGTGAGTCTGGCCCTTCCAAGGGCCCCAAAGGCCCAGGTGCCTAATAGAGAACTTGAAGCCCCCACCCTCCTCTTTCCAAGGAGTCCTTCCTCGCTTCTCTACGGCCTTGCACTGTAGAGTTATGCCCAACTGAATGATGTTCCCCCATCCACCCTTTTCAGGCCTACCTTTCTGGAAGCAGGGGTGGGGGGCTGAAACCTCGATTTCTCCGATTCTGGAGGGGCTATTGATTAGCTTTCAATGTTCCCTGAAAGATGGGATTGTCTGCTAAAGTTTAAGGCCAAAGCCAGAGTCTGGGATACTCTTGGACCCATAAGAGCAAGAAAATGCCTCTAGCATGTGCAGTTTTGTCGGTAAGGCCTTAAGACGTAATAGGACGATATGAATGTCGATATCTCTTGCTCTCCTGGGTTTATTACAATTCCAGTGCTACCCTGAAAGAGCTGGGACTCTCCTTTAAATTATGACCCCTCTATATAGCCTAGGGGACTAAGGGGGCCTGAGATATGAAATGATGAATATAGGGTATCCAGGTATCAGCCTCCTGGGGCTTTATGCCGCCTGTGATTGATAATTTTGAAGGGGTGTTTCTCCGCTTACAAATGGGTCAGTGATGCCAAATTTAAACCGCATACACTTCAGAGTCCCCCCTGTTCAACTGTACCAGTCTCATAATTGTGGGTCCCCAGGAAGGACACTGCATTGAGCCAAGGGCGCTAGCACCTTGCAATAGCTCTCATAAAACCTTCAACAACTTAAAGTGAGTCTGGCCCTTCCAAGGGCCCAAAAGGCCCAGGTGCCTAATAGAGAACTTGAAGCCCCCACCCTCCTCTTTCCAAGGAGTCCTTCCTCGCTTCTCTACGGCCTTGCACTGCAGAGTTATGCCCAACTGAATGATGTTCCCCCATCCACCCTTTTCAGGCCTACCTTTCTGGAAGCAGGGGTGGGGGGCTGAAACCTCGGTTTCTCCGATTCTGGAGGGGCTATTGATTAGCTTTCAATGTCCCCTGAAAGCTGAGATTATCTGCTAAAGGTTAAGGCCAAAGCCAGAGTCTGGGATACTCTTGGACCCACAAGAGCAAGAAAATGCCTCTAGCATGTGCAGTTTTGTCGGTAAGGCCTTAGGACGTAATAGGACGATATGAATGTCGATATCTCTTGCTCTTCTGGGTCTATTACAATTCCAGTGGTACCCTGAAAAGCTGAGACTCTCCTTTAAATTATGACCCCTCTATATAGCCTAGGGGACTAAGGGGGCCTGACATATGAGATGATGAATATAGGGTTTCCAGGTATAAGCCTCCTGGGGCTTTATGCCGCCTGTGATTGATAATTTTGAAGGGGTGTTTCTCCGCTTACAAATGGGTCAGTGATGCCAAATTTAAACCGCATACACTTCAGAGTCCCCCCTGTTCAACTGTACCAGTCTCATAATTGTGGGTCCCCAGGAAGGACAGTGCATTGAGCCAAGGGCGCTAGCACCTTGCAATAGCTCTCATAAAACCTTCAACAACTTAAAGTGAGTCTGGCCCTTCCAAGGGCCCCAAAGGCCCAGGTGCCTAATAGACAACTTGAAGCCCCCACCCTCCTCTTTCCAAGGAGTCCTTCCTCGCTTATCTACGGCCTTGCACTGCAGAGTTATGCCCAACTGAATGATGTTTCCCCATCCACCCTTTTCAGGCCTACCTTTCTGGAAGCAGGGGTGGGGGGGCTGAAACCTCGATTTCTCCGATTCTGGAGGGGCTATTGATTAGCTTTCAATGTCCCCTGAAAGCTGAGATTGTCTGCTAAAGTTTAAGGCCAAAGCCAGAGTCTGGGATACTCTTGGACCCATAACAGCAAGAAAATGCCTCTAGCATGTGCAGTTGTGTCGGTAAGGCCTTAAGACGTAATAGGACGATATGAATGTCGATATCTCTTGCTCTCCTGATTCTATTACAATTCCAGTGGTACCCTGAAAGAGCTGGGACTCTCCTTTAAATTATGACCCCTCTATAAAGCCTGGAGGACTAAGGGGGCCTGAGATATGAGATGATGAATATAGGGTATCCAGGTATAAGCCTCCTGGGGCTTTATGCCGCCTGTGATTGATAATATTCAAGGGGTGTTTCTCCGCTTACAAATGGGTCAGTGATGCCGAATTTAAACCGCATACACTTCAGAGTCCCCCCTGTTCAACTGTACCAGTCTCATAATTGTGGGTCCCCAGGAAGGGCATTGCATTGAGCCAAGGACGCTAGCACCTTGCAATAGCTGTCATAAAACCTTCAACAAATTAAAGTGAGTCTGGCCCTTCCAAGGGCCCCAAAGGCCCAGGTGCCTAATAGAGAACTTGAAGCCCCCACCCTCCTCTTTCCAAGGAGTCCTTCCTCACTTCTCTAAGGCCTTGCACTGCAAAGTTATGCCCAACTGAATGATGTTCCCCCATCCACCCTTTTCAGGCCTACCTTTCTGGAAGCAGGGGTGGGGGGCTGAAACCTCGATTTCTCCGATTCTGGAGGGGCTATTGATTAGCTTTCAATGTTCCCTGAAAGATGAGATTGTCTGCTAAAGTTTAAGGCCAAAGCCAGAGTCTGGGATACTCTTGGACCCATAAGAGCAAGAAAATGCCTCTAGCATGTGCAGTTTTGTCGGTAAGGCCTTAAGACGTAATAGGACGATATGAATGTCGATATCTCTTGCTCTCCTGGGTCTATTACAATTCCAGTGGTACCCTGAAAGAGCTGGGACTCTCCTTTAAATTATGACCCCTCTATATAGCCTAGGGGACTAAGGGGGCCTGAGATATGAAATGATGAATATAGGGTATCCAGGTATCAGCCTCCTGGGGCTTTATGCCGCCTGTGATTGATAATTTTGAAGGGGTGTTTCTCCGCTTACAAATGGGTCAGTGATGCCAAATTTAAACCGCATACACTTCAGAGTCCCCCCTGTTCAACTGTACCAGTCTCATAATTGTGGGTCCCCAGGAAGGACACTGCATTGAGCCAAGGGCGCTAGCACCTTGCAATAGCTCTCATAAAACCTTCAATGAGCCCTGTAGATACTTTGTGTAAATATCCAGACTGTCAGGATAAAGCATAGATCTGATATGCTGAAATAGAATATTGGATGTCAGGACCCAAAATAAATCTTTGCATGAATACCTAAATTAACCTGATGGTCAATTCAGATAAAGGTGTGACCAAATGAGGTCAAGAACATGTAATTGAGTTAGGTAAACCCTTTGTGCAGAGACCAGCTTTAGATATGCAGATCACAGACATCCATTGTATTTGATCATGTATTTCCCTAGCTAATTTACTTCCCTTCAATAGGTAGTATAAACACACACTAACCCCTAGGTGTAAATTAGAGAGCTTGCATTTATTTACAAGGGATAATTCATAACTGCAGGGTAAATAGGTTGTATCAAATGAATCCATTGATAAGCTAGTGTAACAGTAAAAGACGCAGAGTCTATTGCATCTCATGGCTCTGAGCTAGGGATGTAAATCTGTTGGGTGTGAGATGTGCTTTGTGTAAATATGTCTGGAGCCACAAATCTGATGGGAATACCTGAGAGACACCTTTATTAGCCATTTCCTTTCACAACACTCTCGCTGCACATGAATGAGCCCTGTAGATACTTTGTGTAAATATCCAGACAATGTCTGTAGCTGCTCCATTAAGGCAGCAAGAAAATTATATGAGCTGCCACAAAATGCAAAATTCAGATAACAAAGCAAATGCAGGCTTTTTAATGGAATGTTCCCATATCCCTGAATTGGGAACATATATAAAATAAAGTGTCACAATAACCTTGTTTTAGAATCTCCTGTGCTGCATACATACATCATTTACAAGTCAAAATGTCATTCTAGTGTTAATGAGTTAGAAGTGACTCAGGAATCTCTTGTCTTCAAAACTGTAAATTTTTACACCTTTTGCAAATTATCCTGAGGTTGTCTCTGGTTCATTTTGTAAGCTACCACTATAAAGTCCTCTAAAAACTCCATTATGAAAGCATTTGCAGTCAAGAAAGATCTCCTTCCATTTTGCTAAACTAAAATCCTGCCTTTCCTATCATAATGGAGGCCATCCAGAAAAAGTAAGTGGTATTTATCTGTGTATGTTTGAACTCAACTATTTTGAACAATGTTAGCTACCATTTGGGGTTATGGCAAAAAAAAAAAAAAAAAAAAAAAAACACTTCTTTTAACATGTTCACTTTAATGTGTGTATTAATATATATACGTGCAAAAGTGATGCACGATCTTAGCTTCTCACAAAAGTGTAAATACAATATTACATATGTTTTTGTTTATAATTGTTTCCTTTTATATAGAATTACAAACAACTGCCATGTATGCATGTATTAGCATTTCAGTTATTTTTGTTGGCAAAAACACATAGGGATAGTAAACTGAGTTTGAGATGTTGCTTATAGCAACCAGATTCTAGCTCTCATTTATTTAGTACATTCTATTATCCAGTTGTCCAATAAATATATATTTCTATTGCATATAAATGTTGTATTTAAACCAATTTTATTTAGAGATCTGTAAATATATGTAGCTAGCAGCCTGTATTTATTATATACTTTGAAATTTATTATATGTCTTTGAAAAACTAATATTTTGCTTTTTTGGCAGGTCTCACAGAACTCCACTGGTCTGCAAGTTCTGTGAGAAACTAGACACAAATTTATCAGTCCATCTCCAACGAGTGTGCCAGAAGAAGGCAGATCCTTCAAGCATCCCCATTTTGGTAGAGGAAGCTCGTTCCAACATGAGGAAGATGTTGGAAAAGCTCAGCATAGTTAACTATACTGACAACAGATTCAGAACCTTCAGTGCGGCACACATGGAGGAGCTGGTCAGGTTTTTTGAGCAGTCTGGAGTTTACGTTAAAGGAAAACCCTCACCAACCCCAGCACGGTCTGTAAAGATTGTATTGGTTATTTCTAATTACAATCTGTTTCCATAGCTTCACATAACTTCAGGTTTCCATTAAAGCAACAATGTAATAATTAATAGTATTACTATTTATAAGATAACTGATAATATATCTTGCACCTGTCAATGCTACCCCCCCCCCCCACCCATTCTTATAATTTGCAGAATTGTCAGGGCCTTGTATTATCATCATCATCACCATTTATTTATATAACCTGTTCATTTCTTATTTGTTACATAATGTGTCCTTAGGCCTCTGCAAAAACACAACCAAATTAAGGACAGACGTCCATCAGTTAATGTTGATACAGATGGGGAAGATGATGATGAAATTCATAATGAAAATCAAGCAATGTAAGTAAAGTGGATCATACATTTGTTCCTTCGTTTCTCACTCTCTCTATCATTGGGCTTCATTTGTTACCAATATTTGGACGCAATGATAATATAACTTGTTTTGTTTGTCTTTAATTCCAGTGATAACGCACCAAACTGGAGTGTTCCACTAAGGAAGAAGATGTCTGAAGCTGGTTTATACGACAAACACAGCAAGGAGCATCCCATCCTTGAAGGATTCCAAAAGCACTTGACACATACCTTGAATGTACCAAATTGCCAGCAGGAGGTACAAATTTTAGTAGTAATAAACAATTACATTATCTTGTATTTCCTATCATAATCATCAGCCATTTATATGTTGCATAGTCAGTAATGTTCAGTGATGGGTCCTTTATATACAACAGACTCGCGCTCCATGCCTACATATAAACATTACCATTTTTCTCTTAATATCCCGTTCACTGTATACAACATTACTTTCCTATATAGAACCCATAGTATTGGTTGCTGTTATTGGAATGTACTTTATATCAGCTTCATTTTATTTCAGCATGGTATTTAATCTCATTTTTCTCTCTTTTTAATCTTAGGTGGAAAATGTCGCAAGGTACTTGTTCTACATGGACAGCACAAAAGTCTCCTTGGATTTTGTACTGGACATTGAAAAAACAATCCAGTATTTTAATAAGCTTAGAGAAACTGGACTAACGAACCAGACTGCTGCAAACTATCTTAAGAGCTTGAAGAGGTTTGTTCAGTACCAGATCACATCCACCAACCTGGTGCTTCAAAACAAGGACCTGTTTGAAGCCTTTCAATCTTTTATGAATCGGACAAAGGACATCCAAGGGGCCATCAATAAAGCCGTCTCAAAGGAGATCGTGGCAAAAAGGTAACACTCAAGCACGGATTCAGGGGCAGGCACAGTTTTACTTCAGGTATACATAGTTTTGTTCCTCATAGACCTCTCCGACAAGGGTAAAGGAAATTGCTTTTAAATAACTATTCAAAAGATACACATAAGCTCTAGGTAGAAACTGTGCACTGCAACAGTCAGGGTGTCTAGGTACCTACAACAGCTCCTCGGCTGTCCTACATTATTGTACAATTATATTATAACTGCTGCATGTGTAATCATTCTTGTATGTATTATTTACAGGTACGACTTGCTGAGTGATGACATTAAACCCCCAGAGGAGTACCGTAAGCTTCTGGCGGTGGCAAAGCCTGGATTTCTTGAAGCCATTGAGAAAGCTAAAACAGATCAGAAGCTTGAGGAAAAAGAGAAGCTGACAATCCTCTACTATCTGGAGGCTGTGGTCATTCTCAAGCACCTGCAACGACCGGGTGTAGTGCAGAACATGACAGTAAGTAACACCCTAATACCTGACCTCTGTTTCCTCCAGGTAAACTGTAGATAAGTTAAATGACTTTATCATCTGCAGGTGACTGAGTGGCTGCAAAGGAAACGCCATCAGCGCAATCTTGGAGATGAAGTGGTAAACACTACTGTTGTTGGTGTGAAGAACCATAAGACATCCACGCAGCAAGTTGCTACTTTTGTACTTCAGCAGGATGAGGAAATGGTGCGTATCAAATATTTGTATTTTTCTAATGTACCTCTTCTAGTATATTCTAAGCCACAAGGAATATCCCTTGTCCAACACTCCTCCATATGTACACAACTGTAAACTAGCTAATCTGTGCAGTGTCTTTAGACGTTACAATTTCTAAAAAGTCTTAAAAAAAACACAACTTGTTTGGCATATATATATATATATATATATATATATGATATAGTGTTATATAGAAATATATGTATAATATACATATTTTCCCAGGGGTATGAGATAGCTCTGTATTTTGTATCAAATTTGAAAGTAAAGTGTTTTACCTCAAATTTTACGATTTTGAAAAAGTAAATAAGATTCCTTTCATTAAAAAATAAATAAATAGATATGACATGTCATTCAAGTAACTATTGTGTCTGCAAAGGTAACATTTGTTTCTCTTTCCTTTCAGTGGTTTGATGTTTATTTCAAGAAGATCAGAACCACATTCTTCAAGAACAACCAGGACAGCGCATATTTTTTCATCTCAACAACGGGTGAAAAAATATATAATGCATCCAATGACCTCTCAAGGTTCCACCAAAAGTAAGTGAAGATGACTTGTTTATCTGCACGTAACATAGCTATATTACATTTCTCATGGGGGGATAAACACATTGGAGATACGCAAAAACATTGGTCAATTTTGCTACCATACTCTTAACATTTTCATTACTTTACTATACTTTATTTTCCCTTTCTAGATTTAATCTGAAACCCATCACAAGCCAGGAAATCCGCCGCGTTATGGAAACTTATGTGTCCTCTAAGTTCTCGGATGGCCAAAAGAGTGCATTTGCCAAGTATTTGGCACATTTGGATGCCACCGCAGAGCGGTTTTATCGGATGAAAAACATAGAGGACCTGGTGATGGCCTCAGAAATTATAAATAGCACGATTCCCAAGGAACCACCTCAAGCATCGACAAAGTAAATATATTATTAGGGGAAACTGCACTATAATTCATTGTCCAGAAACACATATAACATTGACTTTGAATTTTCAGAACTGCTGAATCTTCTTCGACCAAAAGAAACCGAGAGGTAGAAGAGGAAGATGATGTTGAGGTACCCCAATCTCCCCAAAAAAGGATGAAAGATGATGTATACTCGTCATTCATCCTGACATATCCCCTTCTCATGGACCGTGAAGTTCCACCTCTTAAAGAGTGCCTGCAACTTCCTAGAGGTCGTTTTTGCTACGACAAGTGGCGGAAGGCGCAGAATAAGATGCGAATGGAGGATATTATTGGTAAGAAATTCTACATTCTTTTGTTTCTAAAACTAAATTGTTTCCCCTAAAAAGGCTAAATAATGTGTTGGATTTCTTTAATTCAAACCCATACAAGATTGACAGCCCTTTGATTATGCACTATTAAAATGTTTTTTAGCCATTCTAATATTTGTTTTGTCAATTTTCTTCAGGTCGTTTTCGGACAAGGCTTCCAGAGGAACGTCAAATTATTAAATATGTTGAGCTCCAGGGATGGAAACAAAACATCCCGAGAACCTGTGAGATTTTAGCGAACTGGAAGCCACAGCGTCCGAAAGACCAAAAAGACAACAAGGATGTAGAGCATCTGATCTCCCGTCAGGAATGGAAGGGTCTGGCAATCATTCCAGATGAAACTAAAGGAGAGAAAGTGGTTGCCACCAGGCTGTTTCGGAAAGGGGAGATCTTATGCGACTACCATGGAACTTTAATATCCCATGATGAAGGGGAAAGAAGATTAAAAACAACCCAAATGGGAGAAATGGGGTACCTATACTTTTTTAAAGACTCAAAGCAAAAACGTTTGTGTGTGGACGCAACAACTGCGCCATGCAGTTGTCACCCACACCTTCAATCGACTTTTGGTAGAAAAATCAATCATTCAAGACACAAGTTCAACATTAAGCCAATATCTTTAATCCTTTTCAACAATTCCATATCTTCAATATTACTGATGGCGTCAGAGGACATCAGTCCTGGAGTGGAACTGCTCTTTGATTATTGAGTTACAAAAGCCTCCTTTGGAGGGGAAGGGGCTGACCTCTCTTTTCTAGACGATTAGTTTTTTGTGTCCTGGTTTAAAATATTGTTTGGGTTATTTTCAAATTTTTAATATGTTCATAAATAGTTGCACCTATATCATTAACTGTTAATTATGTATTAATATCACCAGTTGTCCAATAAATATATAATTTTATTGAATATCACTGTAGTTTTTATTTAGATACTGTAAATATAAGGTTGTCTTTAAAAATATGTATCTCTATATAACATTAATCTTTTCAAACTGTTGCAGTGATGTGTATATATATATATATTTACCCAATTCCTATATATATCCGTCTCCTCCTGCACAGTGTATAATGGTCATATGGACAGAATATTAAAGGGGAGGTCACATGTGACCTGGTGGCTTTTAGCACATCATATATTTATATACCGCAGTGCTGTACAGATAGCTCAGTCTCACTTGGCATCTGACCTAGAACCCTCTCCCAGGGAGCTGACACTCTTAGTGAGTGCATAAAGGGCTCCCTACATATAAGGTTGTCTTTGAAAAGCCGAGTGTGTCATCAAAACAGATGTAGTGTCTTAGATTCTCACAGATGTGTACACAGAAGATTTCCTGTGAAGCTGATTGTTGTAGAATGGTCTGAGTTCAAATGAAGAAGAGGCTGGAGAGCTGTGAAAAAATGTCCTTACTATGTGGTATGTGCTGAGAACTGAACATGGCTGCCAGGTATTTCCTGTGCCAGTGTTACACTTCCTATGTCACTGCCTGCACACTTGTTTTTTTTAAGAAACAGGCTTTGTAAACACCAATATACCTTTATAACCAACACTTCCTAGGCATCAGCTGCCAAATGTGACAAGTCAGATGGTTCAGTGGGACTTTTTAATCTTAGGTGGAAAATGTCGCAAGGTACTTGTTCTACATGGACAGAACAAAAGTCTCCTTGGATTTTGTACTGGACATTGAAAAAACCATCCAGTATTTTAACAAGCTTAGAGAAACTGGACTAACGAACCAGACTGCTGCAAACTATCTTAAGAGCTTGAAGAGGTTTGTTCAGTACCAGATCACATCCACCAACCTGGTGCTTCAAAACAAGGACCTGTTTGAAGCCTTTCAATCTTTTATGAATCGGACAAAGGACATCCAAGGGGCCATCAATAAAGCCGTCTCAAAGGAGATCGTGGCAAAAAGGTAACACTCAAGCACGGATTCAGGGGCAGGCACAGTTTTACTTCAGGTATACATAGTTTTGTTCCTCATAGACCTCTCTGACAAGGGTAAAGGAAATTGCTTTTAAATAACTATTCAAAAGATACACATAAGCTCTAGGTAGAAACTGTGCACTGCAACAGTCAGGATGTCTAGGTACCTACAACAGCTCCTCGGCTGTCCTACATTATTGTACAATTATATTATAACTGCTGCATGTGTAATCATTCTTGTATGTATTATTTACAGGTACAACTTGCTGAGTGATGACATTAAACCCCCAGAGGAGTACCGTAAGCTTCTGGCGGTGGCAAAGCCTGGATTTCTTGAAGCCATTGAGAAAGCTAAAACAGATCAGAAGCTTGAGGAAAAAGAGAAGCTGACAATCCTCTACTATCTGGAGGCTGTGGTCATTCTCAAGCACCTGCAACGACCGGGTGTAGTGCAGAACATGACAGTAAGTAACACCCTAATACCTGACCTCTGTTTCCTCCAGGTAAACTGTAGATAAGTTAAATGACTTTATCATCTGCAGGTGACTGAGTGGCTGCAAAGGAAACGCCATCAGCGCAATCTTGGAGATGAAGTGGTAAACACTACTGTTGGTGTGAAGAACCATAAGACATCCACGCAGCAAGTTGCTACTTTTGTACTTCAGCAGGATGAGGAAATGGTGCGTATCAAATATTTGTATTTTTCTAATGTACCTCTTCTAGTATATTCTAAGCCACAAGGAATATCCCTTGTCCAACACTCCTCCATATGTACACAACTGTAAACTAGCTAATCTGTGCAGTGTCTTTAGACGTTACAATTTCTAAAAAGTCTTAAAAAAAACACAACTTGTTTGATATATATATATATATATATATATGATATAGTGTTATATAGAAATATATGTATAATATACATATTTTCCCAGGGGTATGAGATAGCTCTATTTTGTATCAAATTTGAAAGTAAAGTGTTTTACCTCAAATTTTACAATTTTGAAAAAGTAAATAAAATTTGGTAAAAGTTGGTAAAGATATACACAGAAGTGTATTCAGATCCCAGTGCAATGTCTGTGAGAAGCCGAGAGCTTTTGCACAATTGGTGAATATCTTAAGCTTCTCACAGATATCTGTACATTGGATACATATTTTGGAAAAAATCTTTTTTATTTCAAAAGTATAAAAATCATATCAAAAGAATTTCTTTGGATCAGCTTGGCAGGGTGTTTTAGATATGCGCTACTTAAATTGTTGTGTTTAATAAATACACATTTTCTAAAAAAAAAAAAAATAACTCATGCAGTTTGTGTGCCATTAATATATCAACTTTACTGCAAAATACTCCACTTTGATTATGGAGTTAGAAAAGCCTCCTTTGGAGGGGAAGGGGCTCCTTTAGTAGGAAAAATTCTATCAGGACAAATTATACCTCACTGTACAATCAACTCAATAAAGTGGTAACTACAGGTAGAAATGCTGTTGGTGGGACAGCTCCTCACTAGGTAGAACTGCTTTCACATTTGTCAGAACTGTATTTTTTGGTCAGGCTCGCATGGAAATTGCAGATTTCTATGAGAAAATGTACACACTGTGCAAGACAATTTTTATACCTGGCCCAGGGCTTCTGCGGATCCCAGGGGCAAAATGGGTTCCCTAGTGTGGCAGGCGAAGGGGACCCATACTAGCCCAGCC
Source organism: Mixophyes fleayi (assembly GCF_038048845.1). NCBI lineage: Eukaryota > Metazoa > Chordata > Amphibia > Anura > Limnodynastidae > Mixophyes > Mixophyes fleayi. Next base: position 95,247 of record NW_027445879.1, read on the forward strand.
ACCCGGCTGGGGCCGTATCCACTTGGCTCACCGAGCCCTGGGTGAAGCTTCAGGCGGATCCCAGGGGCTAAGAGGCCCCCCTAGCTTTGTGGCGAAGGGGGCCAAACAAACCCTGACCCCTGCGAGACCTTTTGTTTCTAGGGGTTGGTGGTCTAGGGTCCTCCCTCTCCGGAGGAGCACGCTCCGAAACCCTTGTGCCTTGTAATATACTACACTGTTCAAAGGATTAATGTTATATTGCCGTGTTATGTAAAATATGTGCAATTTGACTGCATTTACACATCTTTTCTCGGTGTCCTAATAAGAGAAAGCATTACATTGTAGGCATAGAACTCCAAGTTTTTATGTAACCAGTTTTTGAAGTTGTTTTGACATATTCTGGTGTAATGATGATTAGAATGTCTTTTCTTAAACTAGTTTTCATGCAGTTAGCTAACTGGGTTTAGACATGCAATGCAGTAAGATTTGCTTCATACCCTTGTGCAAGTTCTATTTCTATTATAGATTGATTGTGGCAATATGAAGCTTGACTAATACTCATAGTTAGCACATCCATACAGGGCCATGATCAGAAATCATGGACCCAGTCCACTGTCTCAGCTTACACTAGGGGACTTCATGCAGGTATATGTAAATTTACAGAGTTAGATTTCTTACATGGCTTATTATCTCACATACATCAAAAGGACACTCCAATAATTGAAATGGAAGGTGCTTGACACATACCTTGAATGTACCAAATTGCCAACAGGAGGTACAAATTTTAGTAGTAATAAACAATTACATTATCTTGTATTTCCTATCATAATCATCAGCCATTTATATGTTGCATAGTCAGTAATGTTCAGTGATGGGTCCTTTATATACAACAGACTCGCGCTCCATGCCTACATATAAACATTACCATTTTTCTCTTAATATCCCGTACACTGTATACAACATTACTTTTCTATATAGAACCCATAGTATTGGTTGCTGTTATTGGAATGTACTTTATATCAGCTTCATTTTATTTCAGCATGGTATTTAATCTCATTTTTCTCTCTTTTTAATCTTAGGTGGAAAATGTCGCAAGGTACTTGTTCTACATGGACAGAACAAAAGTCTCCTTGGATTTTGTACTGGACATTGAAGAAACCATCCAGTATTTTAACAAGCTTAGAGAAACTGGACTAACGAACCAGACTGCTGCAAACTATCTTAAGAGCTTGAAGAGGTTTGTTCAGTACCAGATCACATCCACCAACCTGGTGCTTCAAAACAAGGACCTGTTTGAAGCCTTTCAATCTTTTATGAATCGGACAAAGGACATCCAAGGGGCCATCAATAAAGCCGTCTCAAAGGAGATCGTGGCAAAAAGGTAACACTCAAGCACGGATTCAGGAGCAGGCACAGTTTTACTTCAGGTATACATAGTTTTGTTCCTCATAGACCTCTCCGACAAGGGTAAAGGAAATTGCCGACCGACAGCTTGGCCTGGGCTGAAAACCGGCACCTTGGCCGGGACGGCTTGGCCTGGGCTGAAAACCGGCACTGAAACTAAAGAAAAAAGTGGTTGCCACCAGGCTGTTTCGGAAAGGGGAGATCTTATGCGACTACCATGAAACTTTAATATCCCATGATGAAGTGGAAAGAAGATTAAAAACAACCCAAATGGGAGAAAGTCTATGACCTTATTACACACAATGATAACTCAGCAGCACCAATAGACAGTGCAAAAACGGCTGATTAAACCTGTTTTTAGTGGTTCTTCATCTCACTCAGCTATTGTGACACTGCTGAAAATCGTACTACAATCTTATTACAGTGACCCTAACCCTTCCTTCAAACACATAGCATACATGTACAATATGATTCTAATAAAAAAAAAAAAAAAATATTATAATATATATATATATATATATACACATACATACATACACACACATAATAGCTCAATATAGATGACTGTTCAAAAGATGAAACTGCAGTATAAATGACTGTCCAGAAACATAACACCTGACCCACTGGGGCCATTGACTTTGTATTCTCATAAATGCTGAATCGACTTCAAGCAAAAGAAAACAGGAGGTGGAAGAGGAAGATGAGGTACAACAAACTCCCCCAGAAAGTATGAAAGATCATTTATCCTGACACATCCCCTTCACATGGACGATGAACCTCCACCTTAGAGTGCCTGCACTTTCCTAGAGGACATTATTGCTGCTTCCTTACAATCAGCTGGCTACAGTCAAAGTAACAGCTGCCTCCATGGAGGTGGTTGTCAAAGTACATTGTTACCACAAATATATGGTCTAAACTGTTGGCAGGATGAAATGAATTGTGTGCCCTTCTTACAAACAGAGGATTAGACTAGTTCTTCCGCACTGACTCATTAGTATACACAACCAAAATTACATTTGAATTCCCAGTGGTTCAGTGGGCCTGTCAGACTTGGACTTTAACCGAGTGTTAAATCATAACAATTCTTTTCTAATTTACAAACATTTGAAAGAGCTGAGACTCTCCTTTAAATTATGACCCCTCTATATAGCCTAGGGGACTAAGGGGGCCTGAGATATGAAATGATGAATATAGGGTATCCAGGTATCAGCCTCCTGGGGCTTTATGCCGCCTGTGATTGATAATTTTGAAGGGGTGTTTCTCCGCTTACAAATGGGTCAGTGATGCCAAATTTAAACCGCATACACTTCAGAGTCCCCCCTGTTCAACTGTACCAGTCTCAAAATTGTGGGTCCCCAGGAAGGCACTGCATTAAGCCAAGGGCGCCAGCACCTTGCAATAGCTCTCATAAAACCTTCAACAACTTAAAGTGAGTCTGGCCCTTCCAAGGGCCCCAAAGGCCCAGGTGCCTAATAGAGAACTTGAAGCCCCCACCCTCCTCTTTCCAAGGAGTCCTTCCTCGCTTCTCTACGGCCTTGCACTGCAGAGTTATGCCCAACTAAATGATGTTTCCCCATCCACCCTTTTCAGGCCTACCTTTCTGGAAGCAGGGGTGGGGGGCTGAAACCTCGATTTCTCCGATTCTGGAGGGGCTATTGATTAGCTTTCAATGTCCCCTGAAAGCTGAGATTGTCTGCTAAAGTTTAAGGCCAAAGCCAGAGTCTGGGATACTCTTGGACCCATAAGAGCAAGAAAATGCCTCTAGCATGTGCAGTTTTGTCGGTAAGGCCTTAAGACGTAATAGGACGATATGAATGTCGATATCTCTTGCTCTCCTGGGTCTATTACAATTCCAGTGGTACCCTGAAAGAGCTGGGACTCTCCTTTAAATTATGACCCCTCTATATAGCCTAGGGGACTAAGGGGGCCTGAGATATGAAATGATGAATATAGGGTATCCAGGTATCAGCCTCCTGGGGCTTTATGCCGCCTGTGATTGATAATTTTGAAGGGGTGTTTCTCCGCTTACAAATGGGTCAGTGATGCCAAATTTAAACCGCATACACTTCAGGGTCCCCCCTGTTCAACTGTACCAGTCTCATAATTGTGGGTCCCCAGGAAGGACACTGCATTGAGCCAAGGGCGCTAGCACCTTGCAATAGCTCTCATAAAACCTTCAACAACTTAAAGTGAGTCTGGCCCTTCCAAGGGCCCCAAAGGCCCAGGTGCCTAATAGAGAACTTGAAGCCCCCACCCTCCTCTTTCCAAGGAGTCCTTCCTCGCTTCTCTACGGCCTTGCACTGCAGAGTTATGCCCAACTGAATGATGTTTCCCCATCCACCCTTTTCAGGCCTACCTTTCTGGAAGCAGGGGTGGGAGGGCTGAAACCTCGATTTCTCCGATTCTGGAGGGGCTATTGATTAGCTTTCAATGTCCCCTGAAAGCTGAGATTATCTGCTAAAGGTTAAGGCCAAAGCCAGAGTCTGGGATACTCTTGGACCCATAACAGCAAGAAAATGCCTCTAGCATGTGCAGTTTTGTCGGTAAGGCCTTAGGACGTAATAGGACAATATGAATGTCGATATCTCTTGTTCTCCTGGGTCTATTACAATTCCAGTGGTACCCTGAAAGAGCTGAGACTCTCCTTTAAATTATGACCCCTCTATAAAGCCTGGAGGACTAAGGGGGCCTGAGATATGAGATGATGAATATAGGGTATCCAGGTATAAGCCTCCTGGGGCTTTATGCCGCCTGTGATTGATAATATTCAAGGGGTGTTTCTCCGCTTACAAATGGGTCAGTGATGCCGAATTTAAACCGCATACACTTCAGAGTCCCCCCTGTTCAACTGTACCAGTCTCATAATTGTGGGTCCCCAGGAAGGGCATTGCATTGAGCCAAGGGCGCTAGCACCTTGCAATAGCTGTCATAAAACCTTCAACAAATTAAAGTGAGTCTGGCCCTTCCAAGGGCCCCAAAGGCCCAGGTGCCTAATAGAGAACTTGAAGCCCCCACCCTCTTCTTTCCAAGGAGTCCTTCCTCACTTCTCTACGGCCTTGCACTGCAGAGTTATGCCCAACTGAATGATGTTCCCCCATCCACCCTTTTCAGGCCTACCTTTCTGGAAGCAGGGGTGGGGGGCTGAAACCTCGATTTCTCCGATTCTGGAGGGGCTATTGATTAGCTTTCAATGTTCCCTGAAAGATGGGATTGTCTGCTAAAGTTTAAGGCCAAAGCCAGAGTCTGGGATACTCTTGGACCCATAAGAGCAAGAAAATGCCTCTAGCATGTGCAGTTTTGTCGGTAAGGCCTTAAGACGTAATAGGACGATATGAATGTCGATATCTCTTGCTCTCCTGGGTTTATTACAATTCCAGTGGTACCCTGAAAGAGCTGGGACTCTCCTTTAAATTATGACCCCTCTACATAGCCTAGGGGACTAAGGGGGCCTGAGATATGAAATGATGAATATAGGGTATCCAGGTATCAGCCTCCTGGGGCTTTATGCCGCCTGTGATTGATAATTTTGAAGGGGTGTTTCTCTGCTTACAAATGGGTCAGTGATGCCAAATTTAAACTGCATACACTTCAGAGTCCCCCCTGTTCAACTGTACCAGTCTCATAATTGTGGGTCCCCAGGAAGGACACTGCATTGAGCCAAGGGCGCTAGCACCTTGCAATAGCTCTCATAAAACCTTCAACAACTTAAAGTGAGTCTGGCCCTTCCAAGGGCCCCAAAGGCCCAGGTGCCTAATAGAGAACTTGAAGCCCCCACCCTCCTCTTTCCAAGGAGTCCTTCCTCGCTTCTCTACGGCCTTGCACTGTAGAGTTATGCCCAACTGAATGATGTTTCCCCATCCACCCTTTTCAGGCCTACCTTTCTGGAAGCAGGGGTGGGAGGGCTGAAACCTCGATTTCTCCGATTCTAGAGGGGCTATTGATTAGCTTTCAATGTCACCTGAAAGCTGAGATTATCTGCTAAAGGTTAAGGCCAAAGCCAGAGTCTGGGATACTCTTGGACCCATAAGAGCAAGAAAATGCCTCTAGCATGTGCAGTTTTGTCGGTAAGGCCTTAGGACGTAATAGGACAATATGAATGTCGATATCTCTTGCTCTCCTGGGTCTATTACAATTCCAGTGGTACCCTGAAAAGCTGAGACTCTCCTTTAAATTATGACCCCTCTATATAGCCTAGGGGACTAAGGGGGCCTGACATATGAGATGATGAATATAGGGTATCCAGGTATAAGCCTCCTGGGGCTTTATGCCGCCTGTGATTGATAATTTTGAAGGGGTGTTTTTCCGCTTACAAATGGGTCAGTGATGCCAAATTTTAACCGCATACACTTCAGAGTCCCCCCTGTTCAACTGTACCAGTCTCATAATTGTGGGTCCCCAGGAAGGGCATTGCATTGAGCCAAGGGCGCTAGCACCTTGCAATAGCTCTCATAAAACCTTCAACAACTTAAAGTGAGTCTGGCCCTTCCAAGGGCCCCAAAGGCCCAGGTGCCTAATAGAGAACTTGAAGCCCCCACCCTCCTCTTTCCAAGGAGTCCTTCCTCACTTCTCTACGGCCTTGCACTGCAGAGTTATGCCCAACTGAATGATGTTCCCCCATCCACCCTTTTCAGGCCTACCTTTCTGGAAGCAGGGGTGGGGGGCTGAAACCTCGATTTCTCCGATTCTGGAGGGGCTATTGATTAGCTTTCAATGTTCCCTGAAAGATGGGATTGTCTGCTAAAGTTTAAGGCCAAAGCCAGAGTCTGGGATACTCTTGGACCCATAAGAGCAAGAAAATGCCTCTAGCATGTGCAGTTTTGTCGGTAAGGCCCCGGCCTGCGGGGACCATGCCTGCTGGTTCCCCGGGGTCTGGGAGGTCCCTGGGTGCTTTTCCAGAGTTTGGCCCCTGGGGGCCACAGGCTCCGGGGGTCCCCCGGCCTGCGGGGACCATGCCTGCTGGTTCCCCGGGGTCTGGGAGGTACCTGGGCACGTTTACCTAGTTTGGCCCTAATTTAGCTCTGATTGCCTGGCCTTCGGTGGTTTGAGCACCAGAGGGGACACTGCACACACATTAAAGCTTCATATTATGATTACAGTTGGGGTTAGTCCCTGGCATGTGTTAGATCTAAAATCTGATCCAAGTTTGCCTGTGATGTCAAGTATATCTGGAAGCGCTTCAGTCAGCTGGAGAGTATAGACACAGACCAAGTTCTATATACAAGGAATATTCTCTGTTTATTGATATCAATATACAAGTCTTTATAGCCTACTGAATATATGAATCCTATGTCATAAGTATACAATAGTCTATGGGATGCGCTGCGGATTAACTCATATTCTTGAGGTGTTTAACTTTCTCCCCCTTCTCAGGACAGATGTGTCAATTTATTCTTCTCCCAACGGGAGGACTGGAGGATTATCTCCTGTCATGGGCACAGCTCCCACACTAGGAGCAGAAAATGAAACTACCTATTCACAAATCTTGCTACATTCTTATAGGAGTTCTCTATGGCAGCTTAACCTCAAGGCTCTGGGCAGCACAGTGGCCTAGTTATTAGCACTTCTGCCTCGCAGCACTGGGGTCATGAGTTCGACTACCAACCATGGCCTTATCTGTGTGGAGTTTGTATGTTCTCCCTGTGTTTGCGTGGGTTTCCTCCGGGTGCTCCGGTTTCCTCCCACACTCCAAAAACATACTGGTAGGTTAATTGGCTGCTATCAAAATTGACCCTAGTCTGTGTGTGTGTTAGAGAATTTAGACTGTAAGCTCCAATGGGGCAGGGACTGATGTGAAAGTTCTCTGTACAGCGCTGTGGAATTAGTGGTGCTATATAAATAAATGATGATGATGGCTGTGGGCTTACATCTTGTAAAACTGCAATTCAGCAGAAACATTTATAATCTCGTTTAGCAAATAATATATGAGTTACACAAATGGCTGAACAACAGCCTTATGAGGCCTTTACAAAAAATCATATTTAACATTTCCCATCTTTTATTCAATTTTCGGCCTTTTCTCTGCCTACATATTCTGCCCATATCTAGAACCACATTCTTATTGTCGATCAAGCAGGTACTTATACACTTGTATCCTGCTAGAAGGCCACATGTATAGGGTTGTTCCTCTAAGAGTTGTCCATTCATCCCCCACCAGCAGTAAGCCTGTGATCCTCCTTGTCTTGGCTATCTTGAAAAATTCCCTGCAGATCTTCTACTCCCCATTTCCTAAAATCTTCATGCATCATATCTATGGGAGAGCTGATGTCATTTATCTGTTTACTATCTATTTTTCCCATATTGACAGTATTCTGTTGAGTCCAAATCAGAACTCTTATTTAGTTTCTGTGGGTTGTTCTTGTAGTGGACATCCTGTTCTGTGGACTCCTTGTACTGGATGTCCATGCAAAATAGCTTCTTTGACGGTATCTGGGATGAAGGTCTTTGGAATTCTTCTAAACTTTGAGCAGATTACAGAATCTCCCTTCTTTGATAGATCTCTGCGGTGTCTAAAATGTTCAACCAATGTTCAAAACGGGTGTTCCATTATGTGCTTTCCAAAAGAAAGATATTAAATATATTTAATATCTTATTTATACCCAAAATAACCAAAACAATCACGATTACAAAAAATAGGCATTCTATGTCCATCTGCTTTGTTAGTATTTAAATATCTGGGAACTAACTTTCAACAAGTTATTATTCAGACAAAGACAACCCTCTGGTCTTTGATCAATGTCTTATTTGACTTTTATCCTTTATATATCATTCAATAGGTAAAAACACATTGTTACGGCCACCAGTGCGACATAAACTCATAGAACAGGTAGAAGAGGTCTTCACCTTTAGCAGCTGCCTTTCCCGTAGAGACTGGTTATGCTCACAGATACCCAGATGCCCCCAGGTCTTATGCTCAGAGTAGTATGAGTTTATGCCTACACGGTAGCGCCCAGGTATAGGAGGTTGCACACGGAGTAGCGGCAGGCCAGAGGGTATGTCAGATATAGGCAGCAAGGTCACAGGTTCAGGATCCAGGGACAGGTGTAAGATCAGGGTCAGAAGCACAGGTTCAGAGTCCAGGAACAGGCAAGGGTCATACATGGGTAATCAATCTCAGGTTAAACACCAAACACAGGAACAAATAGCAGGCAGCAATTCTGGAACAGGACGCTATAACCGGCAGTAAGGCTCAGTCCTCACTGCCTTAAATAGTACAGATGGCCAATCAGGACACAGTCCAGAATGTGTCCTCAGCTGCAGTATAATGAATATGCAGAGCCTGCAGCCAATGGAATAGGCAGAGTGCCAGCGGTAAACTTAATCTCTTAATCAGCCTTGATTGGCTGATCAAACCCAGCCTTGAACGGCTGACCCTGTCTTACCCTGTGCGCACGCGCCCGGCTGTTTGAAAGCTGCCCGGGCGCGGCACCAGGAGCTCAGCAGCGTCCCGGTTTTTGCCCAGGCAACCGGGACCAAGATGCAGGAAGTGACGTCCCGGTCGTCATAGTGACGGCCGGGACGCCCGGAGGAGGACTCGGAAAGGCACCGCCGCGACTACTAACAGTACCCCCCCCCTTGAGGAGGGGTCAAGGAACCCCGACATCCAGGTTTAGTAGGAAATTTTTTAAAGAATTCCTTCAATAATCTCTTTGCATGGAGACGCCTCCAACATCGCTCTTCTGGGCTGTAACCCTTCCAATGGACTAGGAACTGAACTTGACCTTGGACTTTCCTTGAGTCCAAAATTTTTTCAATGATGATCTCACAGTCTCCATTCACCAGCAGAGGCCAAGGCCTATTAGGAGATGGTTGATTAAATTTGCTAAGAGCAACGGCTTTTTTTTTTTAGAAGAGAACAATGGAATGTAGAAGGTATTTTTAAAGAAGGTGGTAGTTTGAGCCTGAATGCTACTGGATTTATCCGTTTTTCAATGGTAAATGGTCCAATGTATCGGTCCCAGCTTCTTGCAGGGTTGTCTTAATTTTATGTTCCGTGTGGACAACTAGACTTGATCCCCCACCTTCAATGAACACGGACCACGATGCTGATCAGCAAAGGCTTTGGATTTTTGGGAGGCTTGAGCTAGTGCAGAGTGCACCTTTTTCCAGACAGACTTCAACCTGGTAGTGAAGGCAGGTGTTCCGGAATCACCAACGGGAACAGCAGAAGAGAAAGAGTTCGATTTTGGGTGGAACCCGAGGTTACAGAAGAATGGGGATGTGTGTGTTGCGGAATGGCAGGAATTGTTGTAAGCGAATTCCGCCCAGGGCAAGAGAGAGGACCAATTATCGTGGAACTTGGAAACATAGATGCGGAGCAACTGTTCCAAGGACTGATTGGTTCTTTCCATCTGACTGATACTGATTCCAATGGAATTACAAAAGGACCTCCAAAATTGTGCAATAAACTGGGACCCTCGATCCGAAACGATGTCTTCTGGAAGGCTGTGGAGATGGAAGATATGTGTAAGAAACAGGCTGGCCAAACTCCTGGCATTTGGTAGTTTGGGTAAGGATATGAAATGTGCCATCTTACTGAATCGGTCCACGACTACCCAAATGGTGTTATGACCCGCGGATACTGGAAGGTCAACAATAAAATCCATCGAAAGATGGGTCCAAGGCCATCTTGGAGTAGGTAAGGGTAACAGTAGACCAGGAGGACGGTTTCTAGACGATTTGTTTCTGGCACATTCAGGACAAGCACGGACTTATCCCTCCACATCAGCAGTTAAAGGGGCCACCAAATCCAGCGGGAAACAATTTCAATGGTCTTATGAATTCCAGGGTGCCCCCCTGAGCGGTTGTCATGACTCTCCATGAGGACGGATTTTCTTAGATGAACCGGAACAAATAATTTATTAGCAGGTGTCTGAACCGGAGCAATTTTCTGAAACTGGCGAAGGGTGGCTCCCAAATCCTGGGTTAATCCCATATGAATAGAGGCTGAGGGGACAATAGGCAGTGAGTCCGGAGACTGTGGATGATGTGCCATAAAACTTTGGGATAATGAATCGGCTTTGGTGATTTTGAACCTGGACGAAGTGTGATGAGGAACTTAAATCTGGTGTAGAACATGGCCCAGCGAGCCTGCCTGGGATTCAAAGTTTTTGCGGTCTGGATATATTGGAGGTTTTTATGGTCAGTGAAGATGGTAATAGTATGTGGGGCTCCTTCTAACCAGTACCGTCATTCTTCCAAGGCCCACTTAATAGCCAGCAACTCACGGTTTCCAACATCATAATTAATTTCCGCAGGCGAAAATTTCCTAGCAAGGATGTAATTTCTTACTCTGCGGGTCTCTTTGTGAGAGAATGGCACCTCCACCAACATCTGAGGCATCTACCTATACAATGAATGGAAGTTCTGGATCAGGATGTCTAAGAACTGGTGCAGAAATGAATGCAGCTTTGAGAGCTGAAAAACTTGCCAACGCTTCTGGGGACCACTCAGCTGGGTTAGCTCCTTTTCAGGTGAGAGCGCTGATAGGAGCCACTGTTATGCACGTTATGTCGCTATCCAATAACGATTGTCGAATCTCGATTTGTGTTTCCGACGCACAAATATTTATTCTCAAAAAGTAGCAGAATAATTCAAGCGAAATAATAATAAGTACAGCCATTACTTATCGCAGACGCTCTGGATCCAGTGAACAGTCATTCAGGTCTGAAGTCTGTGGTTAAGATGACTGAACACTAGATGAAAAGCTCCTGTTTATATGCAAACAGAAATACAGTAAAACAATGCAGATGGTGTGGCTTGCTTCTATTGGTCCAGGCTTCAGGAAGGTCCAGGGGGTTGCAGATCATAGGCTAGTTCAAATTAAAGAATCCAAAGGTGGTGGTCATCTCTCCAGGGGATGTGCTCCGTTCTTCCCGCCAAGACTCCAGTTTCAACTAGTCCATTAGCATTTTATAGTCAGCATCATATTAAAGGTTTATTACCTAACATCAATAACTAGAGTATGCTATGTGCGATCTCTTCACCGAATGAACCGGACAGCTGCTAATGTAAAGGGGATTAATATGATACCAGACATGACACATTTCCTTTAACCTGTACCATATGTATTACTAATATGCATATAACTTATAATATTACACATAAACACTACTATATTTCGACAGAAATAAATGTGTTGCAACTACAATTAATGTGTACTATTTACATATGTGCGTATTTGTGCGAATGTGTGTAACTGTGTAAAAACCTGTTATTGCCACGTGTAACGGCTGCGTACACCCTTCCACACCGTAGGGTGCAATACGCATCTTCTCACACAAAGACAACCAAGTTTGCTCGATATTAATTGAAATGACTTTATCCAATTTGCTGACTTCGACAGCTCCACCCTTTGATAGTGTAATAAACTATCACATAATCACCGTTTCAAGTTCAGGATTATACAACACTTCTTCACAGACCATGATCTCGGTATCTCTCAACACCCTTTCAGTCTCGTTCTCAGTGTTTCTCCTAGAAGACTGTTTTCCACACTTCACCACAGTAGGAACACATTTGACACACAAACCAATTGCTAAGATGACACCAAGTATAAGGAGAAGGAGCTTACCTACACTAGCAACCATTTCTTGTACCCACTCCCCTAGACCGGAGAACCATTTTACAGGGTTCAACCACGAGATCCAACCTGCCACCTTTTCCCCAACCTCGTATAACGAAGAATTATGGTTCCTTCGAAATTCCCATTTCAGTCGCAGAATTTCATTCATCTTCCGGTCTATAACCTCTTTGGGGGTCATCTGTATTATTGGTAATGTACGTGCAACATTTGACACCAAACTGGGTGGCAAAAGTCACACAGTATCCACCAGTAATAGAGGTGAGATAATTCAGTACCAACCTATGTTGCACCAACTCCTTCTTGTACGCTTGTAGCTCCCTTCCCGTATACCTGAAAGTGTCATCATACATCTCGGTGATATTGTCTATCAATTTAGCTAGGTCTTGAATATATTTAAAATTTAATGTTCCCCGAGCGGTCCTGGTGAGATCTAGAGCAACCATAACTTGAAAACCAGCGGTTTCACTAATCAACTTTGTAGCTATGGGTTCCTCACCAGGAATCATATTTCTCTTGCCACGGTGTTCATACTGTGTGTGTATGTATGGTGGTGATGTAGTCTTGTGAATATCTACCATTTCTTCATGAGTAATAGTCATGATTTCAGGAACCAGTTTACCTAAGAAACACAAGCCCTTGGAACTCAGAGTCACCCAGGAATAAGCTTTTCTCCCACAAACAAAGTACACATTATCAGGGAGAACATAAGGAACAGTATGCCCATTAATTATATCACATTAGGTTTTGACAAAACTACCCATGCCTAGTGCCTCCATTTGTTCAAGACACGTGTCAGCATGGATGACATTCTTACAATTACCTATAGAGACCTTTCCAATGGATACTTTCTTATGTTTAGTTACACGTCCTAATTTGTGGTGTCCATCAACATTCCTGCCTATTGGTGACCTCGCAAGTCTCCCTCCAAAATGAGTGTGACGAGCCATTGTCTGATCTGATAGGTCAGCTTCTCAATTCTCCAGACGCTTTGTATGAGAGATATTTAGGCAGAGTAACGATCTGTCTAAGGAGTATTGTCGAAGCTTCAGACTAGGGGACCTAGTGTTATTGTACTTCCCTTCTATGGGCCTCCCTCCCCTTAATTCGAGTACCTCAGAGATGTTTAGTGGGAACGGCACTAGTCCTATGTTATGCTGTCCCTGAGGCACATGAGAGCACACCCAGCACTCAGTTTGGTTTAGAACCTTACCCACTAAGGAGTGATAATCCTCCAGAGGATGCCCGCCCACGTCCAGATTACTAGTGGACTGGCATTGCTGGATGCATTTCTCTTCAACTAGGGAGTCACAGAACTTACAGATACAATACTCATCAGACAATAGCCCCTCACACTGTCTCCGAGTTCCCGAGCTAGCAGACCTTTTCATAACCCCTGGACCAAGCTTGATAATGGGCTGTTCTGGGTATTCTAGTAACTCTCGATATCCATCTCATCGGTATCACTACCAGAACCTTCCTGGTATATCTAGGAATACACCATCTGGGGTACAGTATATGACACATCTCATTTTACATAACAAGTCTCTTCCCAGCAAGTTAGTAGGAGCTGCTGCAGCCAAGAGAAACAAATGCTTGGTATGCAGGGCACCGATAGTAACTGCTGTGGGTTTAGTTAAAGGATAATGTAACACTCTTCCCGTTACCCCCATAGCTGGAATAGTTTTACTGGTCACCTGTAGATTGAAAGGAGAGGTTATCACAGATCTGGCCGCCCCTGTATCTACAAGAAAAGTTTGTTTCCTACCAGCTATGTCAACTATCATTGTTGGTTCTTCTCTCAGACTGTCAGTTGACCTCACTGGCTGTAGACTACAGGTATGACCTGACCCATAACGCTGACTATCGCTTTCCCGCGCAGCATTTGCTGCTATAACATGCGCGGGCAGGTGTGAGTCCTCTAGTCTATGTGAATTCCTCCTTGGAGGATATCTATGTGACCCACTGTTAGGAACCCCTCCAGCCGGCACAACACAACCCGGAGTCTACTCTGCCAATCAGGTGTTCACTGGAGCCCCTGATGGTGGGGACAGACTGGGCTGCAGACTGACAGAGGGTCGTGAAGTGTGTACCGGCTGGGGAGAACCCAGGCAAGCGGAGTGAGGTCCACGCAGAGGTCAAGGGCCGGCAGCAGGTAGCAAGTCCAGTTAACAGGCCAGGGTCAAGGGTCACAGGCAAACAGGAGAAACAGTAAACAGGCCAAAGGTCAGGGTCACGTGATACACAAGCAAAGTCCAAATCCAAGCCAAGGGTCATACACGAGAGGTCAGCAGAATACAATACACAGGAACAGGAACAAGCAGGTCAGCAGACTGTGAGACAAGCTATAACCGGCAATGAGGTAGCAGACCTCATTGCCTTAAATACTGGCCCCAACCAATCAGAGCCTAGCTCTGCAAGAATACAGCCCATTGTATTAATTAGCCCACAGGCTATCTAGATGCGCATGCGCCCAGCAGTTCCCCTTGCTGGGACGCGGCGCTCTCACACTCAGCGTCCCGACCGGTGCCTAGGCAACAGCCGGGCCGAGCCCCCTGAAGTGACATCCCGGTCGTCAAAGCGACGGCCGGGATGGAGGTGAGGGAGTCGCGGCGGCTGGGCACCGCCGCGACTCGTAACAGTACCCCCCTTGAGGAGGGGTCAAGGCACCCCGACATCCCGGTTTTCTAGGGAATTTTTTGAAGAACTCCTTAAGATTTTTGGGGGTATGGAGTTGTCTCCGCGGAACCCAAGACCGCTCTTCTAATCCGCGGTTCCTCCATTGCACCAAGAAGTGCACCTGCCCTTGCACTTTTTTAGAATCCAGGATTTTCTGAACAATGTATCTCTGTGGCTTGCTTGAAGACTGGGCTTGAGCTGGATAAAGTACTGGCTTCAATAGAGAACAATGAAATGTGTTGGGAATTCTCAACGACCCGGAATTTTTAACCTAAATGCGACGGGGTTCACCTGCTTGATGATGGGAAACGGCCCGATGAACTTAGGACCCAACTTCTTGCAAGGCTCTCTGAGCCTGATATTTTTTGTAGACAGCCACACTTTCTGGCCAACCTTAAAGGGGAGCAGGTGGTACGGTGTCGGTCCGAATTTTTTTTTGCAGCAAATGAAGTTTGTCTCAAAGACGACTGTACCTTCGTCCAGATGAGTCTGAGGTCCCTGGCAGTGGAGCGGATCTCCTGGATACCAGCAGACTTGAGTGAGTATAAGGAGTTGGATCTGGGGTGAAAGCCATAATTGCAGAAAAACTGAGAGGTTTTGGTGGATGAGTGGCATGAATTATTACAAGCAAATTCCGCCCAGGGTAACAAGGAGGACCAGTTATCATGGAATTTCGATGTGTAGCATCTTAAAAATTGCTCTAAGGACTGGTTAACCCTTTCAGTTTGCCCATTTGACTGAGGGTGGTATGCGGATGAAAAACTTGATTTTAATTCCAGGCAGGGTACAGAAGGATTTCCAGAATTGTGCAATGAATTGTGATCCACGATCAGTAACGATATGAGAAGGAAGTCCATGGAGACGGAAAATATGTTGTATGAAGAGAATGGCTAGATCTCGAGCAGTAGGAAGCCGGGTTAGTGGAATGAAATGTGCCATTTTGCTGAAGCGGTCTACCACGACCCAAATGACATTGTGTCCCGCAGAAGGTGGTAAATCAACGATAAAGTCCATGGACAAATGTGTCCAAGGTTTTGCAGGAGCGGCCAACGGAACCAACTGACCTACCGGGCGAGTCCTGGGAACCTTGTTCCTGGCACAAACTTCACAAGACAGGACATGACTCTTGACGTCAGCAGACAAAGATGGGCACCATACTGTACGGGAAAGGATTTCTAATGTCTGAAAACTCCCGTATGTCCAGCAGTCTGACTATTGTGTGCTTCAGCAAGAACTGCCCTCCTCAGATGCACTGGGACAAACAAGCATCCTACTGGAGTATTATCAGGAGCTAATCTCTGAAACCTTTGTAAAGTACAGCTCAGGTCTTGGGTTAACCCAGCAAGGATCATAGACAAGGGAATAATAGGTTCTGGACTAGTAACCGGAGCATGGTGTGCCAGAAAGCTTCTGGACATGGCGTCTGCCCGGACATTCTTAGAACCTGGACGATATGTAATTACAAAGTTAAAACGGGTGAAGAACAGCGACCAACGAGCCTGCCGAGGGTTCAGTCATTTGGCCGACTGTATATACTGCAAATTTTTATGATCCGTTATAACGGAGATCTGGTGTGTAGCGCCTTCCAACCAATGTCGCCATTCCTCAAAGGCCCATTTGATTGCCAACAGCTCTCGGTTTCCCACATCATAGTTGGCCTCTGCTGAAGAGAACTGGTGAGAGAAATAAGCACATGGATGTAAGCGGTGAGTCTGGGAATCTTTTTGAGACAAGATGGCACCGCACCGACGTCAGAGGCATCAACCTCAAGGATAAACGGTACCTTAGGATCCGGGTGTCTGAGGACCTGAGCAGACACGAAGGCTTTCTTCAGGGTTTCAAAAGCAGTTATTGCCTGAGATGTCCAGTTAGCTGGGTCGCTTTCCTTGCGAGTCAAGGTGACAATAGGAGCCACAATATCTGCAAAGCTGCCAATAAATCCCCTGTAATAATTGGCGAATCCCAGGAATCTCTGGACGGCCTTGAGGTTATTCGGTTGTACCCAGTCTAGGATTGCTTGGTCCTTTGTTGGGTCCTTGGAGAATGCTTCTGAGGAGATTATATAACCAAGAAAGGATACCTTCTGAACCTCAAACTCACATTTTTCAAGTTTAGCATAGAGATGATGTTTTCGCAACTTTTGTAAGACTTGTCTGACATGACCCTGGTGTACTGACAAGGACTCTGAATAAATGAGGATGTTGTCCAAGTAAACAACAACGAAATGTCCCAGAAACTCACGTAGCACCTCATTAATTAGGTCCTGAAATACTGCAGGGGCGTTACTAAGACCAAACGGCATGACCAAATATTCATAGTGGCCAGAGAGCGTATTGAATGCCGTCTTCCACTCATCACCTGCTCTTATACGTATGAGGTTATATGCACCCCGGAGATCAATTTTGGTGAAGACTGTTGCACCTCTTAGTTGATCGAACAATACGGAGATGAAAGGAAGTGGATAGGTGTTTTTGACTGTGATGAGGTTCAATCCTCTGTAATCAATACAGGGTCTTAGTCCTCCGTCTTTTTTAGACACAAAAAAACAACCAGCTCCTACTGGAGATTTGGATGGCCTGATGAAGCCCTTTTCCAAATTCTCCTCAATATAATCCTGCATGGACTTGGTCTCGGGAGCCGAGAGGGAATACAGGCGTCCCTTGGGTAACTTGGAACTAGGTATGAGCTCGATGGCACAGTCAAAGTCACGGTGAGGTGGTAGAGTATCCGCATCTCTCTTGGAAAACACGTCGTATTGTGAGGGAAGTTGCTCCGGAATAGACTGGATCACCCGCAGCGGCAGTGACAAACAGAACTGCTTACAGTAAGAGCTCCACTGGATAATTTCTCCTTTTACCCAGTCCATTACAGGGTTATGTCGGGAAAGCCATGGGTGGCCCAGGATCAAGGGATCCGATGAGCAATCAATAAGGTAGAAGGTTATTGACTCTGAATGGAGAGCTCCGATATTCAACTGTAGTGGCGGGGTCTCCCAGGAAATCTTGCCACCAGGTAATGGGCTTCCAATTAAGCCACAGACAGTAATAGCAGACTTGAGTCTTACCATCGGAATTTCAGCAGCACGGGCGAACCCGATGTCAAGGAAGTTGCCTGCAGCTCCACTATCAATGAAGGCTGCCAGGTCCATAGAAGGAGTACTGAACGTGAGCTGTGCAGGGATCAAAACAGCATTTTTCGGGCAGACAATCTGCAGACCTAGGTGAACTTTCCCCTCGTTCCCTAGGCATGCTCTTTTCCCGGCTTATTTGGGCAAGAACGGGAGAAATGGCCTTTTGTGCCACAATAGAGACATAGGCCTTGTGTTCGTCTCCTGTCTCTTTCCTCAGGGAAGAGACGATACGCTCCTAATTGCATCGGTTCCTCACCATCCGTGGAAACAGGAACGAAGGCGGATGGAGGTGATGATGTCTCCTTTTCGGTTTTCCGCTCTTTAAACCTCCTGTCGATTTTAATGGAGAGGTGCATCAGATCCTCCAGAGAGGTAGGAGATGGATATTGCACCAAAGAGTCTTTAATCTGTTCCGACAGACCGAGACGGAACTGACTACGTAAGACGGGGTCATTCCATCCACTATCAGGTGACCATCTACGGAATTCAGCGCAGTATTCCTCTGCCGACCGCCGGCCTTGTTTCAAGGCCCGTAGATGAGCCTCTGCGGAGGCCATTCGATCCGGGTCATCATATAGTAAACCCAATGCCTCAAAGAAAGCGTCTACGGACTGCATGGCAGTGCTGGTCTGTGGCAAAGAAAAGGCCCAGGATTGGGGGTCACCTTGTAGGAGGGAAATGATAATACCGACTCTTTGTTGCTCTGACCCAGAGGAGCGGGGTCTCAACCGGAAATAGAGCTTGCAGCTCTCCCTGAAATTCCAAAACAGGGATCTATTTCCAGAGAACCGATCCGGCAAATTCATCTTAGGTTCACAGTTGGAACTCGGAGTGGGTTGTGAAGTTTTCGCGGCTTCTTCTTGAACGGACAAACGCTCAGCCAATCCCTGTATCATTTGATACAAGGACTCAACATGGCCCGCTAGGGCTTGTGCCGGAGACGGTGTGGATCCGCTTGCATCCATTCCAACCTCGTCTCCGTGTATGGCCGGTTATAATGTTAGGAACCCCTCCAGCCGGCACAACACAACCCGGAGTCTACTCTGCCAATCAGGTGTTCACTGGAGCCCCTGATGGTGGGGACAGACTGGGCTGCAGACTGACAGAGGGTTGTGAAGTATGTACCGGCTGGGGAGAACCCAGGCAAGCGGAGTGAGGTCAACGCAGAGGTCAAGGGCCGGCAGCAGGTAGCAAGTCCAGTTAACAGGCCGTGGTCAAGGGTCACAGGCAAACAGGAGAAACGGTAAACAGGCCAAAGGTCAGGGTCACGGGATACACAAGCGAAGTCCAAATCCAAGCCAAGGGTCATACATGAGAGGTCAGCAGAATACAATACACAGGAACAGGAACAGGAACAAGCAGGTCAGCAGACTGTGAGACAGAAGCTATAACCGGCAATGAGGTAGCAGACCTCATTGCCTTAAATACTGGCCCCAACCAATCAGTGCCTAGCTCTGCAAGAATACAGCCCATTGTATTAATTAGCCCACAGGCTATCTAGATGCGCATGCGCCCAGCAGTTCCCCTTGCTGGGACGCGGCACTCTCACACTCAGCGTCCCGACCGTGGCCTAGGCAACGGCCGGGCCGAGCCCCCGGAAGTGATGTCCCGGTCATCATAGCGACGGCCTGGACGGAGGTAAGGGAGTCACGGCGGCTGGGCACCGCCGCGGCTTGTAACACCCACCCCTATGTGTATTGTGTCTTTCCTTTTTACAATCTCTCATGAAATGTCCTTCTACTATACAGTTGAAACACCTGATTATTTTATGTTTCTTGTTATGTGGGTTGTATGCTGGTGGTCGTGTATGCATTCCTTCTAGAGCCTGCATACTTACCATCATTAACCTATCACTCTTCTCTTCCTTTTTTCTAAAGATATTTTTGTCATGCTCCACAGCAGACTCCCTAAGAGAATCTACTGTGATGCCTCCCCAATTAGGTAATGAGGTTTGCACTCTGGTTTTTAAATTTTCCCTAAGACCATCCATTAGTACTCCTACAGCTACCTCCCTGTGATGTGGATCCTCACCTATGTTTGATATCCCAGTGAACCGTGTTATCGCTGCTATAGCTCTAGTGAAGTAATCTGATGCTGCTTCACTATCTTTCTGTTTAATGGTGAAAATTTTATTCCAATTTACTACTACTGGAAAATAGATGGCTAAATGTGTGACAATTTGTTCTATACTCTCTTGATTCACCTCATCTGTTAAGGTGTCGTCTCCCTCCAACAAACAATCTTTAATACATTTTTGTATGTTAGTATTGGGAGGAAGACATGCCCTCAACACTACACGCCAATCCTTATTGGTTGGTTTGTGTGCATTTCCCAAGTCTTTAACAAACTTCTGACACTTAGCCAACTCTTTTCTAGGATCTGGGAATTCAGTCATAATGGAACGTAATTCTGATCTAGTCCAAGGACAATGCATTGTAACATTTCTTAATGGAACTACACCATCCTTATCCGCCTTCCCATTGGGAGCTGATATTGTGCGGATAAGATACGTACCCACCGGTTCACTATCTTCAGGATTAACTACAGGAGTAACTACTTCAGTACTTTGGATGTTATCCCTCCTAGTGGTCACACTACTCTCACCTATCTCAGCCATTGCCCCCTTTCGATACTTACGCTGAACCTTTAGCATATTAACAGCATGGGTAATGGCTGAAATTACAGTCTGTTCATCCTCTTCTTCGGAAACACTTGTTTTAAACTGACTTAAAACAGTATATAACTTAGCAGATTCCTTTTTTTTATTTTTAATAACAGCTGTACTTACTCCTCCCGCCACATAGGGTGGCGGGGGCGCGCTTGCGCTGAGTTCTCCACGCTTCTCAACGGCTACTTCCGCTGTGCATGCACTTTTTGCCACGCCTACTTCCGCTGTGCACTCGCTTCCCTGCCACGTGTTGCCTTCCATTTGCCACAATTTCAAACAATCATTGTTTATTTCTCACTTTCGTTGACTTAATCAACCACACTTTATCTTTTACATTATTTAGTACCTCTGCATTAAAACTCCCTATTGTTGGGAAAGGCCTAACACAATCCTTGGTCATCTTGACCCATGTGTCGCAATACGCAGTTGCGTATGCACCATATTTCTTACACATAAGAAATCTTGCTGAACCAATAGGCCCTTCCTTAGGCAGGACATCGACCATCTCTAGCGTATGTTTAGCACCCATGTTGAACAATACCCTTTATGCGGACCACAGATAATAACGCAGTACTCTGTCCCTTCCAGCAAACACTTCCAACCCTTTGCTACAAGCAATCTACCGCTAGAGATCTTTAATGGCCGTGGATGTATTTCCTCAAGCCGCATCCACTCGCTTCCTCTCGCACCAGACGAGGACCCCTAACACAGAAATATCACAATGGGCCACAGGGCTATCAGCTCCTCGATACCCTGGCTCTACCAACAAATCTGTTGAGTTTATTATCACTGGTAGCACAAAGTCGATACAATCAACCTGCCTTTCCAATATAATTCCTCCAAGCTGCTCTCCCAATTCACAGTCACGGTTGTCCTTACCGTGTGGTCAGATCGCACCGCTTACTAACACTAATTATCAGTAAACCATGTGATCTATTGGGCGCGCTTTGCGAAAACCCCCTTTGTTTTCGCCCTCGGTATACCTACCCCGTATACCGTCCTTCAGTTGAACAACCTGCCTCGTCAGACAGCAACTGAGCACAATCAACAATAAAACAGTGTATCTACGTCACAAAATCACACAATATACACCTTTTCTGCACAGAAAATCAAAAGTTCCCAACAATAGTAATAATGTTTTAGAGGCTTTCACAAGTGATTATATTATGCGTATATAACAACTATTAAAATGATTGTTTAAACGCGTGGCAAATCTACCGGAAGTTCACATACGCTAGGCAGGAAGTACACATACGCTAAGCAATGTAATACATAAAAACGCAATATGACAATAAATAGAAACAGTTTTCTCTTTTGTCCCTAGATTCAAGTTAGCGCACCTTCAGATTATGCAAAACGGACATTCAGTTTCACAACACAGAGTAAAAATCAGGTTTTGAACACATTGTGTTCTTACCCGTATATGACGCGTCTCTACCCTTTGTTGCGGAACCGAAATCCGTTGGTCTTGCGTATCGTCCGGTAACGTAACCTCTGCGCAAGCCCCCACATTGTTATGCACGTTTTGTCGCTATCCAATAACGATTGTCGAATCTCGATTTGTGTTTCCAACGCACAAAGATTTATTCTCAAAAAGTAGCAGAATATATTCAAGTGAAATAATAATAAGTACAGCCATTACTTATCGCAGGCGCTCTGGATCCAGTGAACAGTCATTCAGGTCTGAAGGCTGTGGTCAAGGTGACTGAACACTAGATGAAAAGCTCCTGCTTATATGCAAACAGAAATACAGTAAAACAATGCAGATGTCAGGATTTCCCAGGTATGACCACGGAGAGAGTGTAAGTGGTTATAATGACTTTATTAAGACACACAGATGACAAGGTAACTTGATTGCAGTTCAGTATACAGATGAGAAACAACAGGTAGCTTCACCATACAGTGTGGAACTACAAGTACAATAGTTGTTGATGTGGAAGTCCAGTACACAGATAACAGCAGTAGTAGATTTCAGCAAGCAGCGTGGAACTAGAAGTACCAGTAGTGTAGACAGAAGCTGAGCACAGGGAATGCTCACAGGAGTGACCTGTGCTCAGCTTCTGTCTACACTGCTGTTATCTGTGTACTGGACTTCCACATCAACAACCATTATACCTGGTACTTCTAGTTCCACGCTGCTTGCTGAAATCTACTACTGCTGTTATCTGTGTACTGGACTTCCACATCAACAACCATTATACCTGGTACTTCTAGTTCCACGCTGCTTGCTGAAATCTACTACTGCTGTTATCTGTGTACTGGACTTCCACATCAACAACCATTGTACTTGTAGTTCCACGCTGTATGGTGAAGCTACCTGTTGTTTCTCATCTGTATACTGAACTGCAATCAAGTTACCTTGTCATCTGTGTATCTTAATAAAGTCATTATAACCACTTACACTCTCTCCATGGTCATACCTGGGAAATCCTGACAGTACAATTGTTACCTCGCCAGCTGACTGATACTGAGGGCCGCGACCTGCACGTCCCTTGCAGCGAAGTCCATACCTCCTTGCGGGGGTTCCTGGTGAAAACCAGGGGCGTGTTAGACTCTGCGCCTCAGTACTCAGTAGCGCCAACTGCTGGCTTGTATCATCAATTCCACCTAGTGATTCTGACAGCAGATGGTGTGGCTTGCTTCTATTGGTCCAGGCTTCAGGAAGGTCCAGGGGGTTGCAGATCATAGGCTAGTTCAAACTAAAGAATCCAGAGGTGGGGGTCATCTCTCCAGGGAATGTGCTCCGTTCTTCCCGCCAAGACTTTAGTTACAACTAGTCCATTAGCATTTTATAGTCAGCATCATAGTAAAGGTTTATTCCCTAACATCAATAACTAGAGTATGCAATGTGCGATCTCTTCGCCGAATGAACCGGACAGCTGCTGATGTAAAGGGGATTAATATGATACCAGACATGACACATTTCCTTTAACCTGTACCATATGTATTACTAATATGCATATAACTTATAATATTACACATAAACACTACTATATTTCGACATAAATAACTATGTGTTGCAACTACAATTAATGTGTACTATTTACATATGTGCGTATTTGTGCGAATGTGTGTAACTGTGTAAAAACCTGTTATTGCCACATGTAGCAGCTGCGTATGCCCTTCCACACCGTAGGGTGCAATACGCATCTTTTCAGACAAAGACAACCAAGTTTGCTCGATATTAATTGAAATGACTTTATCCAATTTGTTGACTTTGACACCACCAAAGAGGAAAATGAGCCAATAAACCTTCGATAATAATTGGCGAAGCCAAGGAATCTTTGGATCGCCTTCAAGTTAGTAGGGAGGACCCAGTCTTGAATTGCCTGAACTTTAGTTGGATCCATTGCGAATCCTGATGAGATGATGTACCCCAGGAAGGCCACTGTGGACACCTCGAATTCACATTTCTCCCTTTTTGCGTACATATGATGTTCCCGTAATTTCAGTAGAACCTGGCGGACATGCTGGCGATGCTGAGACAACAACTGGGAATAGATTAGTATGTCATCCAGATAGACAATGACTGTTTTTCCAAGGAATTCCTGTAGTACATCGTTGATTAGGTCCTGGAAGACTGCCGGAGCATTGCATAAACCAAATGGCATTACGAGATAGTCATAGTGTCCCGACTGGGTGTTGAAGGCTGTTTTCCACTCATCCCCTTTTTTGATTTGGATAAGATTGTAGGCACCTCTGAGGTCAATCTTTGAGAAGATAGTGGCTGCTTTAAGCTGATCGAACAGGACGGAAATCAACGGCAAAGGATACGTATTCTTAACAGTGATGTTATTTAGACCAGGGAAATCGATGCAAGGCCTAAGGCTGCCATCTTTTTTAGATACAAAAAAGCAACCTGCTCCTACAGGAGACTTAGAGGGGCGAATAAATCCTTTCTTCAGGTTTTCCTCCACATACAGCTCTATGGCCTGAGTCTCAGGGATGGAAAGGGAATAGAAACGCCCTTTGGGCAACTTGGAACCAGGTACAAGATCAATCGCACAGTCATAGTCCCAATGTGGTGGAAGCGAGTCAGCTTTCTTCTTGCAGAATACGTCACTAAAGTCCCGATAGGGTGCGGGCAGCAAATCTGGACTAGGCTGGAGAGCTCTAAGAGGTAGAGTCAGGCAAGAAGCGGAACACTCTAGGCTCCAACGGATGATCTCCCCTCTTAATAAGGGATTATGGCTGCGAAACAAAGGATACCCCAGAATCAACGGAGCAGAGGGACAGGTAATCAGGAAGAATGAGAGCTCCTCCGCGTGGAGGGCTCCTACAGACAACCGATCCATTGGAGTCTTCGCGAGTATTCTACCCCCAGGCAAGGGGTTACCATCCAAACCGCAGGTGGTAATGCTTGACCCTATGTCACTCACCGGACTGTGAGTGCTTCTTCCCGGACATTTAGGAACCGTGGCCGTCCTCCATCCTGAGGGACTGCGCATGCGCAGCCCTTTCTATACCTCCAGTGTATGTTCCTTTAACTTAATTGGCAGATCAGGCAACCTCCCTATATTAAGCACCTGTGGTCATCACCACATTGCCTGATCTTGGAGTCTCATTCCCCATGAGTCTCTGAAGGTGTTCCTGTGTTTCCTTGTTTATTCAGCCCTGCTGATTCCTGTGGTTTCCAAACCACTTCTACCTCTGTGGTTTCCAAACCACTTCTGCTACTGTGGTTCCCATACCACTTCTACCATCTACTGTATC
This sequence comes from Mixophyes fleayi, assembly GCF_038048845.1. Classification (NCBI taxonomy): domain Eukaryota; kingdom Metazoa; phylum Chordata; class Amphibia; order Anura; family Limnodynastidae; genus Mixophyes; species Mixophyes fleayi. The sequence goes on from NW_027445879.1 coordinate 120,399, forward strand.
ATCGTGACTGTGAGCTGATTCCTATCCGCTGCCTCCGTGCACTACAGTCTTCTAACCACTTCAACTCTACCATGTATCATTGGGACTGTTAGCTGATGCCTATCCGCTGCCTCCGTGCACTACAGTCTTTCATTCACATCCACTCACCTGTTCATGATTGTGACTGCCAGCTGATTCCTATCCGCTGCCTCCGTGCACTACAGTCTTCAACCTGCAACCCGTCTGTGTTTCATCGTGACTGTTTAGCTGATTCCTATCCGCTGCCTCCGTGCACTACAGTCTTCAACCTGCAACTCGTCTGTGTTTCATCATCGTGACTGCTAGCTGATTCCTATCCGCTGCCTCCGTGCACTACAGTCTTCAACCTGCAACTCGTCTGTGTTTCATCATCGTGACTGTTTGGCTGATTCCTATCCGCTGCCTCTGTGCGCTTCAGTCTTCAGTCCTTGTCAACGCTCCCGTGTTTCCTTGAGTCTGCCTCCACTATTGCTACCCGCTATTCTCCGTGATCAACAGTGCCTGTTCAACTCTGCTCTCCCGTGTCCCATCGTTACTGCACCTGCTGGTTGCTATTGGCTACCTCCGTGTTCCCGCAGAGACCCGCTGCTGCTACTCCTCAGCACTACTCATCCATCTACTGCTGATCCGCTCTCCACGCTTTCCTGTGTTCCCTGCTGGTCTACCTACCCGTGCGCTGCACCTACTAGACCACCGCTTCACCCATCCAGGGACTTCGCATCCTGCCGGCCTCCTGCCGTTCAGGTATCTCTGCACTCCTGTCTGACTGCCTCCTGAACCACGGTATGCATACTTCTCATTGACTGTGCTGTGTATTGCATACCTTGCTGGACTGTGTTGGTTCTCCTCTGGAGTGTGCTATCCGCTGAGTCTATTGCCATCATTGACTGTGTTATCTTATGCTGGACTACTTCAAGAGACTTCCTATATTGGCAGTATTGTTCAGTCATCTATACATTTATATTGTGCATATCACTGTGGTTCAAAGTCAAGGTGCCCGTGTATATATTGTGTTGCAGTCTCTCCCCGTGCACCTCCTCACATATATATTCAGTGGTACAACTTGCTAGTGGCAGACCACTGACCCCTGTTTACAGTTTCACCTGTTCCAGTATCCTCTCACATAGCAGTGGTACAACTTGCTAACGCAGACCACTGACTTCCCGGATACCTCCACTTGGATTCCATTCCTTCACTCAGACAGCGGTACAACTTGCTATCCGCAGACCGCTGACTCTCATCACCTCCTCGTTTCTGTTGGACATTCCTCCTCACTATAGCACTGGTACAACTTGCTACCGCAGACCACTGACTACCTTCACGTGTCCTTTGTCCATACAGTTCCTCGTGTATTACTACCTCCATATTGCCAGTGCTGCTAGTCATAGACTTTCCTGAGCATCTCATCATCTGCTATTTCCTGTTCCGTGATCACCCTGCTACCAGAGTACCATATTACCACCTATACTGCTCTGGTAAGCCTATCACCTGGTGATCCCTGGGTAAAGACTCCTAGTGCCCGTGACAGTAAGATCAGGCCATGACAGACCCAGATACGGAACCTACTGCTAAAGAGATGCTGCAGCATCTGGTCAGCCGTGTGGAGCAACAGGATGCTCGCCAACAGCTGTTACTTCAATGTTACCAATCGTTAACCTCCCAAGGAACATCTGGACAGACTGTTACAGCTAGTATTGAAGCTCCTGTGCTTTCCTCCGTTTCCCCAGTGCCATCCCAGGTGTCTACAGCTCCTTCGCTTCACCTGCCTACTCCGTCAAAATATGACGGGGACCCCAAAACTTGTAGAGGTTTCCTTAACCAATGTTCAGTCCATTTTGAACTCCAACCTCAAAATTTTTCTACCCATCGTTCCAGAGTGGCCTATCTTATCTCATTGTTTTCTGGACAAGCCCTGGCTTGGGCCTCCCCTCTGTGGGAAAGAAACGATCCAATTCTACAAGATAGTGCCAAATTCATTTCCACGTTCCGAAGTGTGTTCGATGAACCAGGTCGTGTGACCTCCGCTGCTTCCAGCATTCTTCGTTTGCGACAAGGCTCCCATACAGTAGGACAGTATGTCATTCAATTTAGGATCTTAGCCTCTGAACTTCAGTGGAACACTGAAGCATTAGTTGCCGCCTTCTGGCAGGGGCTCTCCGATAAAATTAAAGATGCACTGACTACCCAAGAGCTTCCTTCGTCACTAGAAGATTTGATCTCTCTTTGCCATCGTGTAGACATGAGATTTCGTGAAAGAGAATCTGAGAAAACAACTTCTGCTAAAGCACCTCTTCGTTTAAACCCTCAATTTCGTCCAGTTTCACCTTCTGTGATTCCCATGGAGATAGGACGTTCCAAATTATCTTTAGAAGAGAGGAAACGAAGAGTAAAGAATAGACTCTGTATCTATTGTGCTGATTCCACACATATGCTCAGTTCTTGCCCTAAGAAATCGGGAAATGCCAGGCCCTAACTAGTTCTGGAGAGGTGAAGTTAGGGTCCCTGGAGTCCTCTCCATTGTCTATGAAATCTAAAGTCTGCGCTTTCGATGTTACGATTTCCTTTGCTACCAAATCCTTTGAGTCACAGGCATTGATTGATTCCGGAGCAGCAGGAAATTTCATTTCTAAATCACTAGTGAATCAATGGTCCCTACCAGTGATCACTTTAAAAACACCCATTACTGTGACGGCTATAGATGGATCACGTCTCATCAATGGTCTCATCACCCAGAGTACGTCTCCAGTAACCCTTCAGATTGGTGTACTACACCATGAAGAAATTTCGTTTTTAATTCTTCCTGTTACGACAAGTCCGATTGTCTTAGGCCTTCCATGGCTTCAATGTCACTCTCCCCAGATTGACTGGCGCACCCCTCAAGTTACGTCTTGGGGGTCTGAATGTCACCATCGTTGTCTCTCTCAAGTTATTCCTCTTAAAGTACAGCAATCTTCCATCTCATCTTCCTCCCCGGGACTCCCTCCTCAGTATGCTTCATTTGCCGATGTGTTTGATAAAGCTCAGTCTGAACGTCTTCCTCCTCATCGTTCTTGGGATTGTCCGATCGACCTTCTACCTGGCAAGACTCCTCCCAGGGGTCGGGTCTATCCTCTCTCGTTACCTGAAACTCAAGCCACATCTGAGTACATACAGGAGAATCTCCAGCGTGGGTTCATTCGACCTTCCACCTCTCCCGCTGGAGCTGGGTTCTTCTTCGTCAAAAAGAAGGATGGATCATTACGCCCTTGTATAGATTTTCGTGGACTCAACGCCATTACTATCAAGAATCGGTATCCCATTCCGCTGATCACTGAGCTATTTGATCGCATCAAGGGAGCTCGGATATTTACTAAGTTGGATCTTCGTGGTGCCTACAATTTAATTAGAATCCGTTCCGGTGACGAATGGAAGACCGCGTTTAACACCAGAGATGGGCATTACGAATATTTAGTAATGCCCTTCGGGCTGTGTAATGCCCCCGCGGTTTTCCAGGGTTTCATCAATGAGATCTTTCGGGACTTATTATATGTATGTGTCGTTGTCTACCTGGACGACATATTGATCTTCTCACAGGACCTGCCTTCTCATCACCAACATGTGGCAGAGGTCCTCTCCAGACTACGGAAAAACTCGTTGTTCTGTAAATTGGAAAAATGTTCATTCGAGCTACCCCAGATTCCATTCTTGGGGTATATAGTTTCCGGAGTTGGCCTGAAGATGGATCCAGACAAAGTAAATGCTGTACTACATTGGCCTCAGCCAACTACTCTTCGTGCCATCCAGCGTTTTTTAGGTTTTGCCAATTACTATAGACGCTTCATTCAAGACTTCTCATCCATTGCATCTCCCATTGTGGCCTTAACTCGGAAAGGGGCTAATACTAAGCAATGGTCATCTGAGGCTCTCCAAGCCTTTCAAATCCTCAAAGAGTCCTTCTCGTCTGCTCCCATTCTGCGACAACCTGATGTGACACTCCCCTTCTTCCTAGAAGTAGATGCCTCTAATGTGGGCTTAGGAGCTATTCTCTCCCAACGCTCGGAGCAACAAAAATTACATCCTTGTGCCTTCTACTCTCGGGGTCTTCTGCCCGCAGAGAAAAACTATACTATCGGGGACAAGGAGTTGCTGGCCATCAAAGCTGCATTAGAGGAATGGAGATACTTGTTGGAGGGAGCTCGCCATCCGGTGACGATCTTCACGGATCATAAGAACTTGTCATATTTGCAATCTGCTCAATGCTTGAACCCTCGTCAAGCAAGATGGTCTCTTTTCTTTTCCCGTTTTGAATTAATTATAACCTTCAAACCAGCTGCTAAGAACAAGAAAGCTGACGCTCTATCTCGAGCTTTTGTGACGTCCTCTGATGTAGAAGAGGTTCCCAACCATGCTATTCTAGACCCCAAATGTATTTCTCTGGCTGCTTCATCCACCAAAATGCTACCATTTGGGAAGACCCTCGTGCCTCCTACTCTGAGGAGGAAAATCCTTTCGTGGTTCCATGCCTCTCGTTTTTCTGGACACGCCGGTGAACATAAGACCTTTGAGATTCTCTCTCGTAGTTACTGGTGGCCTTCAATGAGGAGAGACGTCAAAGAGTTTATTGCTTCCTGTGATTTATGTTCTCAGTTCAAATCCTCCCGCAGAACTCCAGCAGGGTTGCTGCGACCACTACCCATTCCGTCCAAGCCTTGGACCCATATTAGTATGGATTTCGTTACTGATTTGCCACCAAGTAAGAATCACAATACTATTTGGGTAGTGGTAGACAGATTTTCGAAGATGGCTCATTTCGTCCCTCTGTCCGGTTTACCTTCCTCGTCTACTCTGGCTGAACATTTCATTAAAGAAATCTTCCGCATCCATGGATGTCCGTCTGAGATTGTGTCAGATAGAGGAGTACAATTCGTTTCCAGATTCTGGCGGGCCCTTTGTAAAACCTTGGGCATACGATTAGCACTCTCATCGTCTTACCATCCGCAATCTAACGGACAAACGGAACGAGTCAATCAAGATCTTGAGACTTTTATTAGGATGTTCTCTTCAGCCAACCAAGACAACTGGGTAGAATTGCTCCCTTGGGCTGAATTCGCCCATAACAACATGTACCATGAGTCATCATCCAAAACTCCATTCTTTGTGGTCTACGGTCACCATCCGTCTTTTCCGGAATTTCCTGCCCTCCCGCCCACCCAAGTTCCTGCTGTGGAGACTGCTTGTCAGACCTTCAAAAATATCTGGTCTCAGGTCAAAACCTGTTTAAAGAAGACATCTAACAAATATAAGTCTTTCGCAGATAAGAAGAGGCGGGCTATTCCACCACTAAAAATTGGAGATCGTGTCTGGTTATCTACCAAAAATATTCGTTTGAAGGTTCCATCTATGAAATTCGCCCCTCGTTTTATTGGTCCATATAGGATCATTCAAGTTATCAATCCAGTATGTGTTAAACTTCTTCTTCCTAAGAATCTTCGGATTTCCAATGCCTTCCATGTGTCCTTGCTCAAACCTCTCATCATCAACCGTTTCTCGACTCCTTCCTCAGCACCGCAGCCAGTTCAAGTTCATCAGGAGGAGGATTTCGAGATTACTGAGGTATTGGATGCAAAAATTTCGCGAGGAGTCCTCCGTTTCCTCGTTCATTGGAAGGGCTTTGGTCCTGAAGAGCGTTCATGGATCAAAGCTGAAGATCTTAATGCTCCTGCCCTTCTGAAGAAGTTTTATTCCAAAAATCCGGACAAGCCCGGTTCCAGGCGTTCTGTGCCCACCTTTAAAAGGGGGGGTACTGTCACTCACCGGACTGTGAGTGCTTCTTCCCGGACATTTAGGAACCGTGGCCGTCCTCCATCCTGAGGGACTGCGCATGCGCAGCCCTTTCTATACCTCCAGTGTATGTTCCTTTAACTTAATTGGCAGATCAGGCAACCTCCCTATATTAAGCACCTGTGGTCATCACCACATTGCCTGATCTTGGAGTCTCATTCCCCATGAGTCTCTGAAGGTGTTCCTGTGTTTCCTTGTTTATTCAGCCCTGCTGATTCCTGTGGTTTCCAAACCACTTCTACCTCTGTGGTTTCCAAACCACTTCTGCTACTGTGGTTCCCATACCACTTCTACCATCTACTGTATCATCGTGACTGTGAGCTGATTCCTATCCGCTGCCTCCGTGCACTACAGTCTTCTAACCACTTCAACTCTACCATGTATCATTGGGACTGTTAGCTGATGCCTATCCGCTGCCTCCGTGCACTACAGTCTTTCATTCACATCCACTCACCTGTTCATGATTGTGACTGCCAGCTGATTCCTATCCGCTGCCTCCGTGCACTACAGTCTTCAACCTGCAACCCGTCTGTGTTTCATCGTGACTGTTTAGCTGATTCCTATCCGCTGCCTCCGTGCACTACAGTCTTCAACCTGCAACTCGTCTGTGTTTCATCATCGTGACTGCTAGCTGATTCCTATCCGCTGCCTCCGTGCACTACAGTCTTCAACCTGCAACTCGTCTGTGTTTCATCATCGTGACTGTTTGGCTGATTCCTATCCGCTGCCTCTGTGCGCTTCAGTCTTCAGTCCTTGTCAACGCTCCCGTGTTTCCTTGAGTCTGCCTCCACTATTGCTACCCGCTATTCTCCGTGATCAACAGTGCCTGTTCAACTCTGCTCTCCCGTGTCCCATCGTTACTGCACCTGCTGGTTGCTATTGGCTACCTCCGTGTTCCCGCAGAGACCCGCTGCTGCTACTCCTCAGCACTACTCATCCATCTACTGCTGATCCGCTCTCCACGCTTTCCTGTGTTCCCTGCTGGTCTACCTACCCGTGCGCTGCACCTACTAGACCACCGCTTCACCCATCCAGGGACTTCGCATCCTGCCGGCCTCCTGCCGTTCAGGTATCTCTGCACTCCTGTCTGACTGCCTCCTGAACCACGGTATGCATACTTCTCATTGACTGTGCTGTGTATTGCATACCTTGCTGGACTGTGTTGGTTCTCCTCTGGAGTGTGCTATCCGCTGAGTCTATTGCCATCATTGACTGTGTTATCTTATGCTGGACTACTTCAAGAGACTTCCTATATTGGCAGTATTGTTCAGTCATCTATACATTTATATTGTGCATATCACTGTGGTTCAAAGTCAAGGTGCCCGTGTATATATTGTGTTGCAGTCTCTCCCCGTGCACCTCCTCACATATATATTCAGTGGTACAACTTGCTAGTGGCAGACCACTGACCCCTGTTTACAGTTTCACCTGTTCCAGTATCCTCTCACATAGCAGTGGTACAACTTGCTAACGCAGACCACTGACTTCCCGGATACCTCCACTTGGATTCCATTCCTTCACTCAGACAGCGGTACAACTTGCTATCCGCAGACCGCTGACTCTCATCACCTCCTCGTTTCTGTTGGACATTCCTCCTCACTATAGCACTGGTACAACTTGCTACCGCAGACCACTGACTACCTTCACGTGTCCTTTGTCCATACAGTTCCTCGTGTATTACTACCTCCATATTGCCAGTGCTGCTAGTCATAGACTTTCCTGAGCATCTCATCATCTGCTATTTCCTGTTCCGTGATCACCCTGCTACCAGAGTACCATATTACCACCTATACTGCTCTGGTAAGCCTATCACCTGGTGATCCCTGGGTAAAGACTCCTAGTGCCCGTGACACCCTAACTTGATATCCGGAATCTTATGCGTCTGAGCCAAGTGGATATTGAGGAAGTTACCTGCTGCACCGCTATCGAGGGAAGCTGTCACCTCCGCGGATTTGTCACGGAAGGCTAGACGTCCAGGGACCAATAAAGAGTTTTCCGAAGAGACAATTTTAAGACCTAAGCGCACCTCTTCGCCAGCGCTTAGGCTTTGGCGTTTCCCGACTTGATAGGGCAGGAACGAACTAGGTGGCCCGATTGGCCACAATACAAACAAAGGCCTAGGGATCGTCGTCTGGAGTGTTCCTCCGGAGGCAGGCAACTGCATGGGTTCAGAGGAATCCAGCAAAGAAGAACCAGAACTGGGTGGCGAGCCAGGGGGTATTGAAGACTCCCATTCCGCTTTCCTCTCTCTAATTTGACGGTCAATTTTAATGACAAGCTGGATCAAATCTTCAAGTGAGGCGGGTACCGGATACTGAACTAAGGAGTCCTTAATTTGCTCGGTAAGGCCCAGGCGGAATTGACTCTGCATACTCTTCATTCCAGGCACTATCAGTTGACCATCGCCGGAATTCCGCACAATATTCCAAAGCAGAGCGACGTCCTTGCCTTAATGCCCTGAGATGAGACTCAGCTGAGGCCACTCTGTCTGGGTCGTCATATAGCAACCCCAAGGCCTAGAAGAAGGCATCCACGGTTTGCAAGGATGGACTCGTGGGTGGAAGGGAGAAGGCTCAGGACTGAGGATCGCCCTGGAGTAGAGAGATAACAATCCCGACCCTTTGCTGTTCCGAACCAGAGGAACGTGGTCTAAGACGGAAGTATAATCTGCAAGTCTCTTTAAAGTTGCGGAAGGCGGACCTGCTTCCCAAGAATCAGTCAGGCAAATTCAGCATTGGCTCTGGAGAGAGGCCAGAAGAGGCTTGCTGAGGCTGCTGGTTTCTGGAGGCCTCTTCTTGAGCTGACAAATGATGAGACAACTTGCTATATCGCCTGGATCTAGTTAGCCAGGACCTGAGCTGGAAAAAGATTCGAGTGACGGTTGTCCATGGCAAGATTACCTCCAATCTTCACTGGCTGGTTATAATGTTACGGCCACCAGTGCGGCATAAACTCATAGAACAGGTAGAAGAGGTCTTCACCTTTAGCAGCCGCCTTTCCCATAGAGACTGGTTATGCTCACAGGTACTCAGATGCCCCCAAGTCTTATGCTCAGAGTAGTATGAGTTTATGCCTACACGGTAGCGCCCAGGTATAGGAGGCTGCACACGGAGTAACGGCAGGCCAGAGACCAGCGGACTGGACAGGGCACCAGAGGGTATGTCAGGTATAGGCAGAAAGGTCAAGGTCACAGGTTCAGGATCCAGGGACAGGTGTAAGATCAGGGTCACTAGCAGAGGTTCTGAATCCGGGTTCAGACAATAGATCAGGGTCAGAAGCACAGGTTCAGAGTCCAGGAACAGGCAAGGGTCATACATGGGTAATCAATCTCAGGTTAAACACCAAACACAGGAACAAATAGCAGGCAGCAGTAATGGAACAGGACGCTATAACCGGCAGTAAGGCTCAGTCCTCACTGCCTTAAATAGTACAGATGGCCAATCAGGACACAGTCCAGAATGTGTCCTCAGCTGCAGTATAATAAATATGCAGAGCCTGCAGCCAATGGAATAGGCAGAGTGCCAGCAGTAAACTTAATCTCTTAATCAACTTCCAACTGCGCAACATTGCCCGCATCAGACCCTTCCTCTCACAAGACGCCACCAAAACTATCATCTACGCACTCATCATCTCCCGCCTTGACTACTGCAACCTTCTCCTCACTGGCCTCCCCCTCTCCAATCTTGCCCCCCTCGGATCTGTACTCAATGCGGCTGCTAGACTCATCTTTCACACCGCTCCTCCTCTGCCTCCCTTTCTCTACCATGCCTTACACTGGCTCCCTTTCCCCTACAGAATCCTCTTTAAACTCCTTACTACCACTTACAAAGCTCTCTCCCAGTCTACTGCCCCCTACATCTCTAACCTCTTCACCATCCACACTCCTGCCCGCTCCCTGCGCTCGGCAAACGACCGTCGCCTCTCCTCCACTCTAATTACCTCTTCCCACTCCAGAATCCAAGAATTCTCCCGAGCTGCCCCCCTGCACTAGAATGACCTCCCTCGCTCCATCTGTCTCGCACCCAATCTATGCTCCTTCAAACGGGCACTCAAAACTCACCTGTTCCTGAAAGCCTACCAACCATCCACTTAACCCCTCATCTACTCTGCAGTTCTCCCCCCTCTCCCCTGCCCCTTTTTCTCCCTCGTATCACTGCCTCCCTTTCGTGCCTTTTTGTCCACCTTCCCTTAGGATGTAAGCTCGCATGAGCAGGGCCCCTCTCCCCTCCTGTTTCCATACCGAATCTTCTGCTCCGTATTTACTCCATATGTCTGCCCGGAGTTTCTGAAGCATTGGTACTCTGTGTTTATTGTTCTGTAATGTTTTACCCTGTATGGTCTACTGTTTGTACTATGTAAGGCGCTGCGGAAACCTTGTGGCGCCCAACAAATAAATGATAATAATAATAATAATAATAATCATAATAATCATAATAATCATAATAATCAGCCTTAATTGGCTGATCAAACCCAGCCTTGAACAGCTGACCCTGTCTTACCCTGTGCGCACGCGCCCGGCTGTTTGACAGCTGGCTGGGCACGGCGCTAGGAGCTCCCCAGCGTCCCGGTTGTTGCCCAGGCAACCGGGACGAAGATGCAGGAAGTGACGTCCCGGTCATCATAGTGACGGCCGGGACGCCCGGAGGAGGACTCAGACAGTCGTGGCAGTCCCCGCAGCCGCCGCGACTACTAACAGTACCCCCCCTCTTGAGGAGGGGTCAAGGAACCCCAACATCCAGGTTTAGTAGGACATTTTTTAAAGAATTCCTTCAATAATCTCTTCGCATGGAGACGCCTCCAATATCGCTATTCTGGGCCACTTTTACACTTTTCCCCACCTCCAGGTGCCAGCAGTCTCCATAGGGGGCTTTGCCACCGTTTACAACTACAATTTTGGGTTAGGGTTGTGGGGCAGCACAGTGGCCTAGTGGTTAGCAATAGTGGTTAGCAATTCTGCCCCACAGCACTGGGGTCATGAGTTCGATTCCCAAACATGGCCTTATCTGTGTGGAGTTTGTATGTTCTCCCTGTGTTTGCGTGGTTTTCCTCCAGTTTCCTCCCAAATTCCAAAAACATACTGGTAGGTTAATTGGCTGCTATCAAAATTGACCCTAAACATAACAATTTTCACCGCACCAAGCTTAACCCCTTATATGTTGGAGAGATCTATTTGTCTCATAAAGTGGGGAGGTGCTCCTACACATTACCAATATATGTATTAAGAAAGGAAAAGAGGAAAGGGGAGGGATGGGAAAATGTGTATATAGGGCACTCTTTTAGTTCAATATATATAATAGATTTCTGTTAAGAGTAATATCTTTATTATAATAAACAGATGATACATTAGCGAAATAATTAAAAACACTCAGTGAATGAACATGACCAAATGTACTAGGTGGAACACTGTTAAGAAGTAGTAAAAAGGACTACTGTGCTGTCTCACTGTGTTCTATCGGTAATGTTAAGAAATAAGCTGTACCAATATCACATTGATCAAATATTGATATTGAGTTCAATATGTATAGGTATAATGGATTATCCTCATTGTGTGTCCAAACCTTCTATCATTTTATAGGTCTATTTCAGGACACTTAATATCTCATTTAAACTCCTATATATATATATATATCTCCTCTCCAAGGAACATAGTCCTATATTATCGCTCCTAGAGGTGGAATTCAGTACTACACTGGTTACAATGTTGTAAATATAGTTGATCTGATAGTACGTGGGTACATAACCTCACCCCTCTGCTACTGAATGGTAGTATAGATATAACAATATTGCTAAAGTTCTAAAAGGTTTAGCAATGGTGGAGACTAGGGTTAGGTATCACTGTATATCCGGATACCTGACACACCATCTAATCTGTTTTCTGATTATTAAGTGCTCTAGAATATGAAAACCCTTAGCCTTACAGGCTGGGGAATAGCTGGATAGTTAATTAGCTCTTAGTAAAGTATCATCTATAACACTCTTAAATGGTGCCCAGCTCTTAGCGAAACGCGCGTTGGCGTTCAGCTGAGCTCACTGTTGTTTGCCTGATAATAATCTATATGTATTGAGCTGTACCACGTTACTCCTCTCCAATAGAGGATGCGCAGACCCTCAGGATGGTGGACGGCCACGGTTCCTAAACATACGGGAAGAAGCACTCACAGTCCGGTGAGTGACAGTACCCCCCCTTTTAAAGGTGGGCACAGAACGCCTGGAACCGGGCCTGTCCGGATTTTTGGAATACAACTTCTTAAGAAGAGCTGGGGCGTTGGGATCTTCAGCTTTGATCCATGAACGCTCCTCAGGACCAAAGCCCTTCCAATGAACGAGGAAACGGAGAACTCCTCGCGAAATTTTTGCGTCCAATACATGGGTAATCTCGAAATCTTCCTCCTGATGGACTTGAACTGGCTGAGGTGCTGAAGGAGGAGTCGAGAAACGGTTGATGATGAGAGGTTTAAGCAAGGACACATGGAAGGCATTGGAAATACGAAGGTTCTTAGGAAGTAGAAGTTTGAAACAAACTGGATTTATCACTTGAATGATCCTATATGGACCAATAAAACGAGGAGCGAATTTCATAGATGGGACCTTCAAACGAATATTTTTGGTAGATAACCAGACACGATCTCCAATTTTTAGTGGTGGAATAGCCCGCCTCTTCTTATCTGCGAAAGACTTATATTTGGCAGATGTCTTCTTTAAACAGGTTTTGACCTGAGACCAGATATTTTTGAAGGTCTGACAAACAGTCTCTACAGCAGGAACTTGGGTGGGAGGGAGGGCAGGAAATTCCGGAAAAGACGGATGGTGACCGTAAACCACAAAGAATGGAGTTTTGGACGATGACTCATGGTACATGTTGTTATGGGCGAATTCAGCCCAAGGAAGCAATTCTACCCAGTTGTCTTGATTGGCTGATGAGAACATCCTTATAAAGGTCTCGAGATCTTGATTGACCCGTTCAGTTTGTCCGTTTGATTGCGGATGGTAAGAAGATGAGAGTGCTAATCGTATGCCCAAGGTTTTACAAAGGGCCCGCCAGAATCTGGAAACGAATTGTACTCCTCTATCTGACACAATCTCAGACGGACATCCATGGATACGAAAGATTTCTTTAACGAAATGTTCAGCCAGAGTAGACGAGGAAGGCAAACCAGACAAAGGGACAAAATGAGCCATCTTCGAAAATCTGTCTACCACTACCCAAATAGTATTACAATTTTTACTAGATGGTAGATCAGTAACAAAGTCCATACTAATATGGGTCCAGGGCTTGGACGGAATGGGTAGTGGTTGCAGCAACCCCGCTGGAGTTCTGCGGGAGGATTTAAACTGAGAACACAATTCACAAGAAGCAACAAACTCTTTGACGTCTCTCCTCATCGAGGGCCACCAGTAACTTCGAGAGAGAATCTCAAAGGTCTTGCGTTCACCAGCATGTCCAGAAAAACGAGAAGAATGGAACCACGAAAGGATTTTCCTCCTAAGAGTAGGAGGCACGAGGGTCTTCCCAAATGGTAGCACTTTGGTGGAAGAAGCAGCCAGCGAGATACATTTGGGGTCTAGTATAGAATGGTTGGAAACCTCTTCAACGTCAGAGGACGTCACAAAAGCTCGAGATAGAGCGTCAGCTTTCTTGTTCTTGGCAGCTGGTTTGAAGGTTATGATTAATTCGAAACGGGAAAAGAAAAGAGACCATCTTGCTTGATGAGGATTCAAGCATTGGGCAGACTGTAGGTATGACAAGTTCTTATGATCCCTGAAAATCGTCACAGCGTGACGAGCTCCTTCCAATAAGTATCTCCACTCCTCTAATGCAACTTTGATAGCCAGCAACTCTTTGTCCCCGATCGTGTAATTTTTCTCTGCAGGCAGGAGACCCCGAGAGTAAAAGGCACAAGGATGGAATTTTTGTTGCTCCGAGCGTTGGGAGAGAATGGCTCCTAAGCCCACATTAGAGGCATCTACTTCTAGGAAGAAGGGAAGTGTCACATCAGGCTGTCGAAGAATGGGAGCAGAGGAGAAGGACTCTTTAAGAATTTGAAAGGCTTGGAGGGCCTCGGATGACCATTGCTTAGTATTGGCCCCTTTACGAGTCAGGGCCACAATAGGAGATGCAATGGACGAGAAGTCTTGAATGAAGCGTCTATAGTAATTGGCGAAACCTAAAAAACACTGGATAGCACGAAGAGTAGTTGGCTGGGGCCAATGTAATACAGCATTCACCTTTTCTGGATCCATTTTTAGGCCAACTGCGGAAACAATATACCCCAAAAATGGAATCTGGGGCAACTCGAATGAACATTTTTCTAGTTTGCAGAATAATGAATTTTTCCGGAGTCTGGAAAGGACCTCTGCCACATGTTGGTGATGAGAAGGCAGGTCCTGTGAAAAGATCAATATGTCGTCCAGGTAGACAACGACACATACATATAACAAGTCCCGAAAGATCTCATTAACGAAGCCTTGGAAGACAGCGGGGGCATTGCACAACCCGAAAGGCATTACTAGATATTCATAATGCCCATCTCTGGTGTTGAACGCTGTCTTCCATTCGTCACCGGGACGGATTCTAATTAAATTATAGGCACCACGAAGATCCAACTTGGTAAAGATCCGAGCTCCCTTTATGCGATCAAATAACTCAGTGATCAACGGAATGGGATACTGATTCTTAATAGTAATGGCATTGAGTCCACGAAAATCTATGCAGGGGCGTAGTGATCCATCCTTCTTTTTTACGAAGAAGAACCCGGCTCCAGCGGGAGAGGTGGAAGGTCGAATAAACCCTCGCTGGAGATTCTCCTGGATGTACTCAGATGTAGCTTGAGTTTCAGGTAACGAAAGTGGATAGACCCGACCCCTAGGAGGAGTCTTGCCAGGTAGAAGATCGATCGGACAATCCCAGGAACGATGAGGAGGAAGACGTTCAGACTGAGCTTTATCAAAAACATCGGCAAATGAAGCATACTGAGGGGGGAGTCCCGGTGAGGAAGAGGAGATGGAAGATTGCTGTACTTTAAGAGGAATGACTTGAGAAAGACAACGATGATGACATTCAGCTCCCCAAGACGTAACTTGAGGAGTGCGCCAGTCAATCTGGGGAGAATGACATTGAAGCCATGGAAGGCCTAAGACAATCGGACTTGTCGTAACAGGAAGAATTAAAAACGAAATCTCTTCATGGTGTAACACACCAATCTGAAGCGTTACTGGAGACGTACTCTGGGTGATGAGACCATTGATGAGACGTGATCCATCTATAGCAGTCACAGTAATCGGTGTTTTCAAAGTAATCACTGGTAGGGACCATTGATTCACTAGGGATTTAGAAATGAAATTTCCTGCTGCTCCAGAATCAATCAGTGCCTGAGACTCAAAGGATTTGGTAGCAAAGGAAATCGTAACATCAAAAGCGCAGACTTTTAGTTTCGTAGAAGATGGAGAGGACTCCAGGGACCCTAACTTCACCTCTCCAGAACTAGTTAGGGCCTGGCATTTCCCGATTTCTTAGGGCAAGAACTGAGCATATGTGTGGAATCAGCACAATAGATACAAAGTCTATTCTTTACTCTTCGTTTCCTTTCTTCTAAAGATAATTTGGAACGTCCTATCTCCATGGGAATCACAGAAGGTGAAGCTGGACGAAATTGAGGGGTTGAGCGAAGAGGTGCTTTAACTGAAGTTGTTTTCTCAGATTCTCTTTCACGAAACCTCATGTCTACACGATGGCAAAGAGAGATCAAATCTTCTAATGACGTAGGAAGCTCTTGGGTAGTCAGTGCATCTTTAATTTTATCGGAAAGCCCCTGCCAGAAGGCGGAAATTAATGCTTCAGTGTTCCACTGAAGTTCAGAGGCTAATATCCTAAATTGAATGAAGTACTGGCCTACTGTATGAGAACCCTGACGTAAACGAAGAATGCTGGAAGCAGCGGAGGTCACACGACCTGGTTCATTGAACACACTTCGGAATGTAGAGATGAATTTGGCACTATCTTGTAATACAGGATCGTTTCTCTCCCACAGAGGGGAGGCCCAAGCCAGAGCTTGTCCAGAAAACAATGAGATAAGATAGGCCACTCTGGAACGATGGGTAGAAAAATTTTGAGGTTGGAGCTCAAAATGAACTGAGCATTGGTTGAGAAAACCCCTACAAGTTTTGGGGTCTCCATCGTACCAAGGTGTCAACAGCGTGGGAGCTGTTGACACCTTGGGATGGCACTGGGGAAACGGAGGAAAGCACAGGAGCTTCAACATTAGCTGTAACAGGCTGTCCAGATGGTCCTTGGGAGGCTAACGACTGGTAGCATTGAAGTAACAGCTGTTGGCGAGCATCCTGTTGCTCCACACGGGTGACCAGATGCTGCAGCATCTCTTTGGCTGTAGGTTCCGTATCTGGGTCTGTCATGGCCTGATCTTACTGTCACGGGCACTAGGAGTCTTTACCCAGGGATCACCAGGTGATAAGCTTACCAGAGCAGTATAGGTGGTAATATGGTACTCTGGTAGCAGGGTGATCACGGAACAGGAGACAGCAGATGATAGAGATGCTCAGGAAAGTCTATGACTAGCAGCACTGGTGATATATATATATATAGTAATACACGAGGAACTGTATGGACAAAGGACACGTGAGGGTAGTCAGTGGTCTGCGGTAGCAAGTTGTACCACTGCTATAGTGAGGAGGAATGTCCAACAGAAACGAGGAGGTGATGAGAGTCAGCGGTCTGCGGTTAGCAAGTTGTACCGCTGTCTGGGTGAAGGAATGGAATCCAAGTGGAGGTATCCGGGGAGTCAGTGGTCTGCGTTAGCAAGTTGTACCACTGCTATGTGAGAGGATACTGGAACAGGTGACACGGGAAACAGGGATCAGTGGTCTGCCTCTAGCAAGTTGTACCACTGAATATATATGTGAGGAGGAGCACGGGGAGAGACTGCAATACAGAGGATACACGGGCACCTTGAACTTGATCCACAATGGCATGCACAATATAGTAATGACTGAACAGCACTGCAATAATATAAAGTCACAGAAACTATCCGGGCAACAGATAACACAGTCAATGATGGTAATAGTCTCAGCGGATAGTAAACTCCAGAGGAGAGCAACTCAGTCCAGCAAGATATGCAATACACCAGCACAGTCAATGAGAAGTATGCATACCGTGGTTCAGGAGCAGGCTGTCAGACAGGAGTGCAGAGATACCTGAACGGCTGAAGGCCGGCAGGATGCGAAGTCCCAGGAGGATGAAGCGGTAATCAAGTAGGTGCAGCGCACAGGTAGGTAGACCAGCAGGGGAACAAATACTCAGGAAGCAGTAGTATGTAGAACTGGACTCCTGGAGGACCCTGAAGAGTAGCGATGGTCTAGACGAGATGAAAGCAGTGAGGCGCAGATCCGATGCAGACTGGTGAGTAGAGACCAGCGGGAACACGGAGAAGCACGGAGAGCGGATCAGCTGTTGTAGAACGAGTAGAACTGAGGAGTAGCAGCCAGCAGGACTCTGCAGGAACACGGAGGTAGCGGATAGCAACCAGCAGGTGCAGCAACGATGAAACACGGGAGAGCAGAGCTGAGCTGGAACTGTTGAGCACGGAGAGCAGCGGATAGGAATCAGTTGTAGCAGTCTCGAGGAAACACGGGAGAGATGAGATGAGCTGAAGACTGAAGCGCACGGAGGCAGCAGATAGGAATCAGCCAAACAGTCACGATGAAACACAGAAGGGTTGAAGTGGTCTGAGGACTGTAGTGCACGGAGGCAGCGGATAGGAATCAGCTAACAGTCACGATGAAACACGGCAGAGTTGAAGTGGTCTGAAGACTGTAGTGCACGGAGGCAGCGGATAGGAATCAGCTAACAGTCACGATGAAACACGGCAGAGTTGAAGTGGTCTGCAGACTGTAGTGCACGGAGGCAGCGGATTGGAATCAGCTAACAGTCACGATGAAACACAGAAGGGTTGAAGTGGTCTGAAGACTGTAGTGCACGGAGGCAGTGGATAGGAATCAGCTAACAGTCACGATGAAACACAGAAGGGTTGAAGTGGTCTGGAAACCACAGGAGTAGAAGTGGTCTGGAAACCACAGGAATCAGCAGCGCTAAATACATGAGGAAACACAGGAACACCTTCAGAGGCTCATGGGGAATGAGACTCCAAGATCAGGCAACGTGGTATTGACCACAGGTGCTTAATATAGGGAGTGTTGCCTGATCTGCCAATTAAGTTAAAGGAACAGGTACTGAAGGGTTTGAAAGGGCTGCGCATGCGCAGACCCTCAGGATGGTGGACGGCCACGGTTCCTAAACATACGGGAAGAAGCACTCACAGTCCGGTGAGTGACAACATGGTACAGTAGAACGTGTATCAGCTATACAGAATTCTCTACTACAGTTCTTCAAGTTTAACAGGTTCTTCTGTCCAACGCATGTCTTTAAGCTCAGAATACATTTAAACACTTCATGTTCATCAATAGCATCATCCTATGTCTATCAATAATGTCATATGCAATCTCCTTCAGCTTGCGTTAATATACACACATCTAATAATGTCACCAGTTCTTTTCATCAACACTTGTGGGCGGGCTATTGTCTGTTCGTTCTTCCCAGTCTCCCAATACTCAGATTTAACAGTGATCGGCTTGTAAAGCATTGGGAGACTTCAGACTGAGGGACCTAGGTGTCCTACTTTTTCCCCTAGTGACCTCCCACCCATAGTTCGGGTACCTCAAGAATATTTAGTGGAAAGAGAACTAATCCTACTTGATATAATCACTGAGGCACGCGTGAGCACGCCCAGCACTTTGTTTGGTCTAAAACCTTACCCTCCCAAGAATGATAATCATTCTTAAGGATGCCTGCTCGAGTCCGGATATTACTGGACTGGCATCGCTGGGTGTATCTCTTTTTTTTAACTATGGGGTTGCCGTACTTACGGACGTAATGCTACTCAGACAATAGCCCCTCGCACTTTCTCCAAGCTCCAAGGTTTCTAAATTTTCCTTTACCCCTGAATTGAATAGAGTAATTGACTGGACTGATTATGCTACTAACTTCTTCCTCCCCAAAACCTCCTTATCACTACCCGAACCAGTCTCTGTCACCTGCTAATAATCGAAAGAATTAACCGCCCTGAGAAGAAAATGAAATGAGAGAACACAAAACAGGAAAAACTACAACTTCATGCTGGACAACAGTCTTAGCCTTTGGCTCAGGTGCTACTAACTGCATTCGAGGCCTTCCAGTACAGACTCATGAGTGCCCTTGGACCCTTCTCTGAGTGTTGGCCCCTCTGCAGTGGGTGGTATGGGCACCAGTGTGTCTCTGCTACCCTTAAAGCCGTGAGGCTGGTAGCCTACACCCGGTACCTGTCTGGCAAATAACCTAAGCTTAAGAAATTTCTGCTCCACAACTTACTCTCCCGATCCAACATCCTGACAGTTAGTGTGACCTTTCAGGAAACAATGTTTTGGACGTTCTTGGTTACTGTCTCGCTATTTACCTTCTCTCAAGGTCTAACCTAGCCTCCCAGTTACAATCTCATCTCACGAGGGGTCAAGAACATTTCAAAAACTGACAGGTTAGGAGTCTGCCCAGGGGTGATCTCTTGGTAGCGGGAAAGGACTAGTGGCACTTCAATCAAGTTCCAACTCTTATTCTATTCAATTCATTCTACCGAGTACCACTACTTTATGTTCACACTGGTTTATGGCTAATTGAAAGTATGTGATTTGTTACCACTACTCATACATTATACATCTATTATCAATAACATGAATACCCTATCATCTATTATAACTCTAGGACTATCACATTGAATAACAAAAGCTTTGAGTATGATACAGTAATACATTAGACACATTTCAATACATCTCTACCCAGACATTTTTCATTGGTACACCTGTGTATACTTGAGGATCCTGCATGGTGGTAATTGGATGACGTGTATTTGTTTTACCTGGAGGAAAACCCATCAGCAGGAGGGATATGGGATGGCTCTATTGGTCTACCTTGTCCATCTCTCCAGAGTCCACCAGACTCCTCACCACATCTCTTCACCTCCCAGACAGTTTATCCCTCAGGTAACACAAATCTTCCTATATTAACCAATATGTGTATGCGTGCATGTGTGTGTGTGTGTTCACCTTTTTAAAACTAAAACAATACAACGAAAAACAAAACAAAACATAGATTTGTTAGCTGTCACATAAAACCCTGCTGTCTATTTGACAGCTATGTTCTCCCTGGTGTGACAGCCATGTATGGTTGTGCGTGTAAGTGTGGACCTTACTAGCAGCTACTTCCGTTGGTAACTGTGTCCCTGTATAAAGTCCTCTATGTAGTGTCCTAATCATGTGCTGGTATTGCTATAAAACGATTTCGCAGTCACCTCAACATCGCCCTCTAGACTAGAAAAATGCTAAAGACCAATGTATATCAATCGATTTTCCCTCTGCCAACTCACATGTCATTCTCAGTACCTCATATTCAGCTACTTGACTAAGTGGGAAAAGGCAAAGGGGTCTCTTTCTATAACACTTTCTTCAAATATAACAGTATCCCGTACATGCCTGTCTAACAGTGAAAATTATAAAAACATGAAAATTCTACATTTTCTAGGGCTTCACATTATGTCGTGTCTTGTGGTAAAAATCCTACTCCAATGTTCTACACAGAGATGCATATCTGTATGCCTATCCTCTAGCAATCTCCTGTCTCCACCCTTTGTGCATCCATAAAAAGGCACATTTTTGTACAGGAGGCACGAACCAAAACAAAAAAACAAAAAACAAAACAGATATGCAATCTATAAAACATGAATCGTATTTCCACAACAGAACCTTTCTGCTTAAAAAAATCAGCAGTTTCTATACACATGAAAACAAAACCCCTGACTGTTTCTGTAACTCATGTCAATCTAGTGTGTGTATCTCTGAATTTGTCTTATGTAAAAACATAAAAATATGTTTTAGACCCATTGTTGAGACTGTCTGATTTTATCTCTACCAGAGCAGAGAGAGAGGGGAGAGAGAGTAGAGAGAGAGGGTAGAGAGAGAGAGAGGGTAGAGAGAGAGAGAGACTAGCATTTGTGTAAAGAATGGGAAATAGGAAAGCAATGAATGATGGGAATACAAAGGTTTGAATACAAACATACATGTAGAAAGGGAGATTTTTACAACAAAATGACAGCTGGATTGGACTCTGACTCTATGGGGAAATGGCTGTATTCATTCCACTGTTCCCCTTAGCTATTTGCTAACTATGACCCCTCCCCATACTTGACTAGGGGGTCTTAACAGTGCAATCCAGTGTCGTCCGTCATTTGTTCATTAAGAACTCGGTATCTCATTGACTACATACCTTTTCAACGGACTTTTCTAATTTATGATAGAGAAATGAAAAAATTTACTCTTAGTGACTCATATTTTCTCTGAAATACATAAAACGATATTTTGGAGCAAAGTATGTACATACTTCATTGTTGGATAATGATTCTCAGCCAAACAAATTATCATGAGTCACTGCAGCCTAAATCAAAAGAGTGTTCCAATTGTCTATTGTTAATTAGTCTTTCAAGAGTAATTCTTCTATTTCTCTATCTCACCCCTTTTAAACACTTGTCTATACTTCTTTTGTGTCCCCTTTATCTGTGAGAAGAAAAACAAGATAGTTATCTTAAAACAGCAAACAAAACAAACATTTCTATTCTTTGCCGTCGGCTAGTGACTTAGGAAAACAAACATTTCACAACATAAATGAACAAACAAAATCAACAAAGGTTACCTTTTAGAAATCAGTTTCTTGTACACTACTACTTACCACAGTTTAAACCCCACCTGTTTGTAGGACTACAGGTCTGACCTAACCTCCAGGGTTGACTATGGTTCTCCCCCAAGGCATTGGCTGCTATGAGGTGCACAGGAAACTGTTGAGAAGTCTCCGAGACTTGTGTGCGCCGTCTCTGTGGGTGTCTATGTGATTCCCCCTTAGGTGGGCCAAGTCTCTTTGCTTCGTGTCCCATTTTCTTAGCCTTGGCTCTAATATCAGTTACTGTGAGACCTCTCCAATTAGGGAAAGAGGTTTGTATCCGGTCCTTAGATCCTCCCGGAGGCCGTCCATTAGTACTGCAACAGTTACCTCCTTGTAATGTGGATTTACCATTATATCCCATATTCCTGTGTACTTAATAATGCCCGCTAGCGCCCTTGAAAAATAATCAGTTGTATTCTCATTACCTTTTTGTTTGATGTTGCATATTTTGCCCCATTCCACAGTCACTGGAAAATATACGGCCAACTCTTTGATTATACGTCTAATATTATGCTGATTGTTATCCTCAGTTAAGGGTTTATCCTTCTCCAAGCTACAACCCTCAATGAACTTCTGTATATCAGTATCGAGAGGAAGACAAGCTCTAAACAGCACTCGCCAATCTTTATTAGTAGGTTCATGTGCATTACCTAAATGTCTAATAAATTTCTGACACTTGGCCAAATCTTTTCTAGGATCAGGGAAATCAGACATAATTGTAAATAGTTCCGTCTTAGTCCATGGAGAATACACTGCTACCTGTTTCATGGGAACTACACCATCTCTGTCCGCTTTCCCATTGGGAACTGCTGTTCTGCGGATAGGATATAAGCCTACTAAATCACTCTGTTCTGACCTAGCTGCTGGAGTTGCTGTTGCAGTATAATGAATGTCTCCCCCTGTGTTAACCTGTTCATTATTCTCACCACTTTCAGCAGCTGCCCCTGCTGGTGGGACCGTTCCTCTTCTTTGTTGTGAAACATTACTTTTAACATTACTTAAAACACCATACAAGTTACTAGTTACCATTTTTACATTTTTGGTATTGGCTGTACTTCCCTCCCCAACCGAATTTATCGGGGGCGTGTTTGCGCTCAGTTCGCCACGCTTTGCAACGCACACTTCCGGAATGCTTGTTTCCGGTACGCTTACTTCCGCTGAACACGTGTTTTTCCTTACACTCACTTCCGCTGTGCGTTCGCTGCTCTGCCACGTGTTACCTTCCATTTGCCACAATTTTAAACAGTCATCATGTTCAATTCTCGTTTTTGTTGATTTAATCAACCGCACTTTATCTCTAACATTATTTAACACCTCTGAGTCAAGAGTACCTATGTTTAGGAAAGGTTTCACACACTCCCGGGTCATCTTGACCCATTTGTCGCAGTATGCGCCGTATTTATTATACATAACATATTTTGCCGAACCAACCGGCCATTCATTAGGTAGCACAACATGAACTATCTCTAGCGTTTGCTTCGTATCCATTGTGAAAACAACCTATTTCTCAACGCTACACAAAAAGACTTTTACCTGTTCTCCTTTCAAACAGAACTTACTAGAGATTTTTTTTATTCATGGACGTTTTCAACAGGCACGTCCCCTTAAGATATCAATGCCCTTCCTAGTTTGAGTACTTTACCACTGTCAGCACCAGATATCAATCAAGAATATCAGTGGTTGCAGCGTATTTCCTCCCACATCTCCCAAGTCGCAATCACGGCTGCACTAAATCAACCATGCGGTCCGATCGCACGGCTTACGGATACTAACTATCGGTAAGCTTTGCGATTAATATTTGGGAATGCCGCGAAAACCTGTTATTTTCGCTTCGAGTATGCCATGCATACTCTGTGGTGTCTCTTTATCACCTGCTCTTATTAGAACAGAACACCACTCACACAAAGGTTTCTTTATATCCTGCTCAGCCCTAGAACAGAACCTTTGTTGTCAGGTCACCTTTTTTTTAACATGCCCCGTCAGACACACCTGAACTACAGCGCTATGAATTTTTACATAGTACCACACTGCCCTCCCAATACTCAATCACGGCCTTGCCATGCTGTCGATTTGCACAGCTCAATGATTCATTATGCGGACCACAGATAACACCGCAATGCTCTGTCCCTTCCAGCAAACAATACCCTTTATCAGTGAATGTCGTGATTAGTATTGGGTGCACGTGCGAAAACCTATAGTTGCCTATAGTTACCAGTATATTTTTGCCTTTATGTATTTATTCACATACACACACATAACCTTTGTTTTCTGTACAGAAAATAACTTTCCCAAACAATGGCACTATCTTTTCAGAGACTTTACCAAGTGCTTACAGTATGCATATAACAACTATCAAAACTATTGTTCAACCACGTGGCAAATCTACCAGAAGTTCGCGTACGCACAGCAGGAAGTACACATACGCACAGCAATGCAATACACTTTAAAACATAAAACGACAATAAAAAGAAACATTTTTCTTTCTTGTCCCTAGATTCTAATTAGCGTTCCTTCAGTCTATGCAACAACGGACATTCGGTTTCGCAACACACAGTGAACCACAGGTATTAGACGCATTACGTTCTTTCCTGCTTTATACGACGCGTCCATCCATCCACCCTTTGTTGAGGAACCGAATATCGTAAGCGTTGCATACCTGCCGGTAACGTAACTCCTAACTCAAGAGCCCCCAAATTATTAAAGTAATTCTATCGTTTTAAAATAAGCATTGCCCAATCAATTGTATGTGTGTCCAAAGCACATGGTGGTTTATTTTAGCAGATGTAAATAGTCAACAATTCAATACATTATTATATTATGATACAGTACAGTACAGCACAGCCAATACCAAAAATTACATACATACATACCGCTGCAATCGCTGCGCTTCCATGGGTCCCAATGGAACAGTGTATCTGTTAGATAACTGGTCAGAGTAGACTGAGACCCTGGTGGGGGATGCAGCTAATATATACAGTCAATGTTTCATTGTGAACAATAGAGATGACGTAGATTGTTTCTATAGGTCCAGACGTTGGGTGGGTCCAGGCCAGACAGCTAATAGGTTGATTCAATCTAAGGAATCCAAAGGTGGGGGTCTTCTGTCCAGGGGGTCTGCTCCTTTTCATAGCCAGTATCATACAAAGGTTTACTCTCTAATATCAATAACTAAAGTATGCAATGTGCGATCTCTTCGCCGACTGCACCGGACAGCTGCTGATGATTAGGGCTTCAATATGATATCAGGCATGACACCTTTCCTATTACCTAAACCTTTAATAACACTACAATGTACATATAATCACTATATATATATATATATATATATATATATATATATATATATATATATATAGACTAATAATAAACCGAATACTATCTGCTCCTGAATTACAGTGTAACAGAACCAATATGAAATTATATAAATAACTAACTGTTGTAATGCGAGTGTGTGCGTGCATATTTTACCGTGCGAACGCACCACGCCACGTAACACATGGCGTACGCTTCGCAATACGCACGGCAAACCAATATTAAACCAATATACTTTCGTTCATCCAATTATACGACTTCAACAATTGGGTAGAGGGAGACATGTGATATATCAGAGAGATGAGGAACATGTAGTATATGGGAGACGTGATATATCAGAAAGATAAGGAACATTGAGTAGAGGGAGACATGTGATATATCAGAGAGATGAGGAACATTAAGTACAGGTTGGCAAGTGATATATCGGAGAGATGAGGAACATTGAGTAGAGAGAGACATGTAATATATCAGAGAGATGAGGATCATGTGGTCCATGTCTCCCTCTACTCAATGTTCCTCATCTCTCTGATATATTGCATGTCTCCCTTTACTCAATGTTCCTCATCTCTCTGATATATTGCATGTCTCCCTCTACTCAATGTTCTTCATCTCTCAGATATATCACGTCTCCCATATACCACATGTTCCTCATCTCTGATATATCACATGTCTTCCATATACCAGATTTTCCTCATCTTTCTGATATATTGCATGTCCACCTCTACTCAATGTTCCTCATCTCTCTGATATATCACGTCTCCCATATGCCGCATTTTCCTAATCTCTCTGATATATTGCATGTCTCCCTTTACTCAATGTTCCTCATCTCACTGATATATCACATGTCTCCCACATACCACATGTTCCTGATCTCTCTGATATATCACATGTCTACCTCTACTCAATGTTCCTCATCTCTCTGATATACCACATGTCTCCCTCTACTCAATGCTCCTCATCTCTCCTATATATCACATGTCTCCCTCTACTAAATGTTCCTCATCTCTCTGATATATCACGTCTCTGGTATACTACATGTTCCTCATCTCTCTGATATATCACATGTCTCCCTCTACTCAATGTTCCTCATTTCTCTGATATACCACATGTCTCTCATATACCACATGATCATCATCTCTGATATATCACATGTCTCCCTCTACTCAATGTTCCTTATCTCTCTGATATATCACATGTCTCCTATATACCACATGTTCCTCATCTCTCTGATATATTGCATGTCTCCCTTTACTCAATGTTCCTCTGCTCTCTGATATATTGCATGTTTCCCTTTACTCAATGTTCCTCATATCTCTCTGATATATCGCATGTCTCCCTCTACTCAATATTCCTCATTTCTCTGATATATCGTATGTCTCCCTCTACTCAATATTCCTCATCTCTCAGATATATCACATGTGTCCCATATACCACATTTTCCTCATCTCTGATATATGACATGTCTTCCATATACCACATTTTCCTCATCTCTGATATATCGCATGTCTCCCATATACCACATGTTCCTCATCTCTCTGATATATCACATGTCTCCCTCTACTCAATGTTCCTCATCTCTCTGATATATCATATGTCTCCCTCTACTCAATATTCCTCATCTCTCAGATATATCACATGTGTCCCATATACCACATTTCCCTCATCTCTGATATATCACATGTCTTCCATATACCACATTTTCCTCATCTCTGATATATCGCATGTCTCCCTTTACTCAATGTTCCTTATCT
The DNA here is from genome assembly GCF_038048845.1 of Mixophyes fleayi. Classification (NCBI taxonomy): domain Eukaryota; kingdom Metazoa; phylum Chordata; class Amphibia; order Anura; family Limnodynastidae; genus Mixophyes; species Mixophyes fleayi. The sequence goes on from NW_027445879.1 coordinate 147,111, forward strand.
CTATGATATATTGCATGTCTCCCTCTACTTAATGTTCCTCATCTCTCTGATATATCACATGTCTACCTCTACTCAATGTTCCTCATCTCTCTGATATACCACATGTCTCCCTCTACTCAATATTCCTCATCTCTCCTATATATCACTTGTCTCCCTCTACTTAATGTTCCTTATCTCTCTGATATATCACGTCTCCCATATACCACATGTTCCTCATCTCTCTGATATATTGCATGTCTCCCTTTACTCAATGTTCCTCATCTCTCTGATATATCACATGTCTCCCATATACCACATGTTCCTCATCTCTCTGATATATCAAATGTCTCCCTCTACTCAATGTTCCTCATCTCTCTGATATATCAAATGTCTCCCTCTACTCAATGTTCCTCATCTCTCCGATATATCACATGTGTCCAATATACCACAATTTCCTCATCTCTGATATATCGCATGTCTCCCTCTACTCAATGTTCCTCATCTCTCTGATATATCACAAGTCTCCCATATACCACATGTTCCTCATCTCTCTGATATATCACATGTCTTCCATATGCCACATTTTCCTCATCTTTCTGATATATCGCATTTCTCCCTCTACTCAATGTTCCTTATATCTCTCTGATATATCGCATGTCTCCCTCTACTTAATGTTCCTCATCTCTCTGATATATTGCATGTCTCCCTTTACTCAATGTTCCTCATCTCTCTGATATATCATGTCTCCCTCTACTCAATGTTCCTCATATATCTGATATATCACATTTCTCCCTCTACTCAATGTTCCTCATCTCTCTGATATATCGTATGTCTCCCTCTACTCAATATTCCTCATCTCTCAGATATATCACGTGTCCCATATACCACATTTCCCTCATCTCTGATATATCACATGTCTTCCATATACCACATTTTCCTCATCTCTGATATATTGCATGTCTCCCTTTACTCAATGTTCCTTATCTCTATGATATATTGCATGTCTCCCTCTACTCAATGTTCCTCATCTCTCTGATATATCACATGCCTCACATATACCATATGTTCCTCATCTCTCTGATATTTCACATGTCTACCTCTACTCAATGTTCCTCATCTCTCTGATATACCACATGTCTCCCTCTACTCAATATTCCTCATCTCTCCTATATATCACTTGTCTCCCTCTACTTAATGTTCCTTATCTCTGATATATCACGTCTCCGATATACTACATGTTCCTCATCTCTCTGATATATTGCATGTCTCCCTCTACTCAATGTTCCTCATCTCTCTGATATATCACATGTCTCCCATATACCACATGTTCCTCACCTCTCTGATATATTGCATGTCTCCCTTTACTCAATATTCCTCTTCTCTCTGATATATTGCATGTCTCCCTCTACTCAATGTTCCCCATCTCTCAGATATATCACATGTCTCCCATATAACACATGTTCCTCATCTCTCTGATATATTGCATGTCTCCCTTTACTCAATGTTCCTCATCTCTCTGATATATCACATGTCTCCCATATACCACATGTTCCTCATCTCTCTGATATATCAAATGTATCCCTCTACTCAATGTTCCTCATCTCTCTGATATATCGTATGTCTCCCTTTACTCAATGTTCCTCATCTCTCAGATATATCACATGTGTCCCATATACCACATTTTCCTCATCTCTGATATATCGCATGTCTCCCTCTACTCAATGTTTCTCATCTCTCTAATATATCACATGTCTCCCAAATACCACATGTTCCTCATCTCTCTGATATATTGCATGTCTCCTTTTACTCAATGTTCCTCATCTCTCGGATATGTCACATGTCTCCCACATACCACATGTTCCTCATCTCTCTGATATATCACATGTCTCCCTTTACTCAATGTTCCTCATCTCTCTGATATATTGCATTTCTCCCTCTACTCAATGTTCCTCATCTCTCCGATATATCACATGTGTCCAATATACCACAATTTCCTCATCTCTGATATATCGCATGTCTCCCTCTACTCAATGTTCCTCATCTCTCTGATATATCACAAGTCTCCCATATACCACATGTTCCTCATCTCTCTGATATATCACATGTCTTCCATATGCCACATTTTCCTCATCTTTCTGATATATTGCATTTCTCCCTCTACTCAATGTTCCTCATCTCTCTGATATATCGTATGTCTCCCTTTACTTAATGATCCTCATCTCTCAGATATATCACATGTGTTCCATATACCACATTTTCCTCATCTCTGATATATCGCATGTCTCTCTCTGCTCAATGTTCCTCATCTCTCTGATATATCACGTCTCCCATATACCACATGTTCCTCATCTCTCTGATATATCACATGTCTACCTCTACTCAATGTTCCTCATCTCTCTGATATATCACGTGTCTCCCTTTACTCAATGTTCCTCATCTCTCTGATATATTGCATGTCTCCCTCTACTCAATGTTCCTCATCTCTCTGATATATTGAATGTCTCCCTGTACTCAATGTTCCTCATCTCTCTGATATATCACGTCTCCCACATACCACATGTTCCTCATCTCTCTGATATATTTCATGTCTTCCTTTACTCAATGTTCCTCATCTCTCTGATATATTGCATGTCTCCCTCTACTCAATGTTCCTCATCTCTCTGATATATCGTATGTCTCCCTTTACTTAATGTTCCTCATCTCTCAGATATATCACGTGTTCCATATACCACATTTTCCTCATCTCTGATATATCGCATGTCTCTCTCTGCTCAATGTTCCTCATCTCTCTGATATATCACGTCTCCCAGATACCACATGTTCCTCATCTCTCTGATATATCACATGTCTACCTCTACTCAATGTTCCTCATCTCTCTGATATATCACATGTCTCCCTTTACTCAATGTCCCTCATCTCTCTGATATATTGCATGTCTCCTTTACTCAATGTTCCTCATCTCTCTGATATATTGCATGTCTCCCTTTACTCAATATTCCTCATCTCTCTGATATATTGCATGTCTCCCATATACCACATTTTCCTCATCTTTCTGATATATCACATGTCTCCCATATACCACATTTTCCTCATCTCTCTGATATATCACATGTCTCTCATATACCACATTTTCCTCATCTCTCTGATATATCACATGTCTCTCATATACCACATGTTCCTCATCTCTCTTATATATAACATATCTCCTATTCAGTGTTCCTCATCTCTCTGATATATCACATGTGTCCCATATACTACATTTTCCTCATCTCTGATATATCACATGTCTCCCATATACCACATTTTCCTCATCTCTCTGATATATCACGTCTCCCTCTACTCGATGTTCCACCTCTCCTATGCTGTTTCCTGTTCTCACAAGGTGCCATCTCGTGCACATTGATCTCACATTTCCCATCAACTAAATATTCATATTTTTTTGAAAATATAGCGATTACACAATGAATAATCACACACCCACTGCACTCTTTCCCTCTCACAGCTGTCACAGGCTTCGAGACGTGCAATCAGTATGAGTTAAGAAACATTATGGGTAAACGGATTCTTTACAGTGCAAGAGAGGAGCTCTGTGTGTGCATGTTTGTGCTGTGGGCCCCGCCGTCCGCTCACCCTTCACGTGTGTGATTACTCTGGACGGGAGGTCATCCATTTTATCCGCCCCCTCAAATGCAACAGTTGTTTTTGTCCTTGCTGCTTACAAGAGGTGAGATGCCATACATCTGGTAAGAATGATATTCATGTACAACATACGCACACGGAATGTGTATGGCCGCCGAGAGGGGGATCGGGTACTAATCACTCGGGCATGCCAGGGGGCCCGGCCCGGGCCCTCACTGCCCACGTTTTTTTTTCTTGTTTTTTTCTTATTTTGTAAATTTCTTTTTTTTTTCAGCCTTTTTTGCGGGGTTCGGGGGGGCGGGGCTTTGCCCCTTCCTTGGTGGGGGGAGCAGGGTAGTAAAAAAAATTAAAAAAATACATACACATACTCATGTGATCGCGGCGCCGACATCCCTCCTCCTCCTTGCTCTCTGCTCTGTTTACACTGAATGTCAGGCATGACGTCATCAAGTCACGCCCAACATTCAGTGAGGAGCAGCGCAGAGAGGAGCAAGGAAGAAGACAGAAGAGAAGAGAAGAAAAGAAAGAAGCTAATACAAAGGTAAGTAAAAAAAGGGAATATAGCAGAAAAGCACAGGGAGAGAGGCACAGCATGAAGGAAAATGGGGGAGAGAGGCATAGCATGAGGATAAAGGGGAGAGAGGCACAGTATGAGGAAAAATGGGGAGAGAGGCACAGCATGAGAAAAAAGGGGGGAAGAGAGGCACAATAGTGGGGACTATTAATTTAAGATGGGGTGGTTTGGGCACTACTGAATGTGGGGTGAGTTTGGGGAGAATGTGGTCTCTTTATTAATTGTGCCTATGAATTATTTAATGGCAGTGATGGTTGTGGGAAATAGGTATATTTCTGGAATGTAAATACTATTAATTTGTTGCTGGGGCTGTTTGTAGGGAGGGAAATAGGTTTAATTAGTAAATATGAATACTATTATTTTAATGTTGGGGCTGGAGGAAGGCCTAATTATTAATCGTGGGTGGTATTGATTTAACGCTGGGGCTGGCTGTAATTTTCTAAATTTACCCATTTTTATTCCAAATAGGGCCCCCAACATTCCAGGATCCTGAGACGCAGCGACTAAAGAAACCTGCAGCCACAGGTGGTGATAGTGAGAAGAACAGTTAGGAGAGAGCAGCAGAGTCTGTGAAATCTTGTCATTCTAGTGGGACAATCCCAATTTTTGGTGAATGTTTAATGGTGTACACAACAATGCAGGGTTTTTTTCTGTAGAAGGGTGGGCTGCGCACGCCCAATGATGCATGGCCACGCCCCCATTTGTATGAACACACCCAGTAGTAATTTTGTGCTGCTGCGTAGCAGTGGTGCAATTTTTTTTTACATTTAGGGCCCCAGTACAACAACTTGAACCCCTCTTGGCAGCTCTGCGCACACCTATCCAACGCTCTGTCACTACACCTCCATCCAGTCCAGTATCTCTCTACTATTCCTGTACTGACCTCAGACACACAGCTCTGTCACTACACATCCATCCTGTCCTGTATTTCTCTACTATTCCAGTGCTGACCTCACACACACAGCTCTGTCACTACACCTCCATCCTGTCTTGTATCTCTCTACTGTTCCTGTACTGACCACACACACACACAGCTCTGTCACTACACCTCTATCCTGTCTTGTATCTCTCTACTATTCCTGTACTGACTCCACAGGTGATGCTGATTGTTCGTATTTGTCATGTTCCTGTAATGGCTGTTCAAATTACCCTGCCAAATTCATTGTGTGGTCAGCTTAACTTCAAGTGTGTTTACCATGGCTGCTCCCATTTAATAATTCATATATACTAGCAGAACTGTCATTCAAAAGATATCAATATTATGAAATTATTAATTTTATGGGCTGGAACGTAGTTTGTGGTAGTGCTGGGAGTCTGTGACATAACTGATAAGTCATCAATCCGCTTAGATAGTAAGCTCATCTGGTCAGGGCCATCTTTACCTTGTGTTTCATATTTCTTCCCAATCCTCCTGTATTACTGATCACTTATCCCATTTCTGTTCATTCTTCTCATACAGCTCGAGGTGCAGAGTCCTCCAGGACACACCATTGGGTATGTGGTACAAACATGGCACCCCTTCGTTCCTAAATACTGTCTTCAGACTGAGAATCGTGAGCCAGTGTTGAAGGTGGTTGGGCCCTGCCTTATGTCCAGCTGCCGTGGAGATGTGAACTTTCAGGTGAGGAGAACTGGATAATCCTGACATTGTCCATCTGTTTCCTCCTGTCCACACTTCACTCTCAGGGGATAATGACTTCTCATTCACTTCTCACAATGTCCAATTTGTGTCCACCAGGTTAAACCACTGTGTGAGTCCCGCAGCGTTGGACGGATCACCAAAGGAAATATTCACTGATGCCGATAACTTTGGGATTCAATTCCCAAAAGATCTGAATGTAAAAATGAAAGCAGTGTTACAGGGTGCTTGCTTCATCCTGGTGAGTCTCTCTCTATGTTCATGTGTGTGATTGTATGAGAGCTCCCTCTTCAGGCCAGGGTGTTACATTGAAGGACCTGCAAAGCACACCAGGGGGTAAATGTATCAAGGTCCGATTTTGCCAGCGTGTTAAAATCGTGACAAATTGCGGGTGTTAACCCGCGATTTTAGTCCCAAACTCATCAAATGTATGAAGCTGCGATTTTTACCCTGATCTTCAAAATCTCTGGTCATCTGCGGTGATTTGCAGTGATTTCAAACACTCCCGTGTTTGCCACACACTCCCGTGTCTGGCAAACTCTCCTGTGTCGTAGCAGCATGTTGTATACACATCACTGTTACACTGCCTGTCATACAGCTGCCAGAACTGTAAAAAATAGATAAAAGTTTTTTTTTAAAAAGCGTGGGGTCCCCCTCTATTCATGCTTAACCCTAGTGCTGCCTGACTACTGCTGATTCCGTGAAAATCGTGGAAAAATTTTGTGTGGGGTCCCCCCGATTTTCACTTAACCAGCACTAGGCAAACCACCTGGGGTTGGAGGCACTATAGCAGGGGGGACACGCAGCAGGAGTCCCCCTGCCATAATGACTAACCAACCCCAGGTTGTTCAGCGCTGGGCTGGATTAACTAGGGAGTGGGGTCTGCTGAAAAAAACGATCGCCCCCCCCCCCTAGGGACACCCAGCCCAGTGCTGATAGCACTAGGGCTCTTCCTACACCCCTGGGCGGTGGTTGTAGGGTAATAACGGCGCATATATGGTTAAAAAAACAGACGCTATTTTGTTTCGTGGGACTGCAAGTCCCAGCCAGCCAGGTTGCCCAAAACATTGTGGCCATGCTGCTACTTGTATAATTACAAGCACTAGCATACCTACGGCAGTCAGGGCATGTTGGCACTTGGAGAACCACAAGTGCCAACATGCCCTGACACCCACAGCTGGCTGGGACCTGTAGTTTCGCAAAAGAAAATGTTTACAAAACCACCACACCCTCATTAAAACCACTAGGATTTATTAAAAATAATAAACCCACAGTAAACACCCTCATTTACACCATAATTTTTTATTAACAAAAAAAAATTCCCTGATACTCACCAATGAAGTATTCACCTTTTGTCAGCAACTTTCAATCCCAAAATGGCTGTAAACCAAGTCCAAAATAAATTTGTATTTCCAAAAGTCTGACTTACCCCGTCTTAAAGTTATTTGTACTTCCAAATGTCCTGGCTTGTAATCTGTTCAATTCTTCGCCCAGAAGGGGCCCATTGTTTATTGAAGTCTTCTGTTCTTCACCCAGGGGGAGCCCATATTTGTATATCCCACGATTCTTCTTGCTTGAATTGCAGAAAAATAAAAAAGGAGGAGCCGCCGCAAACAGCTCCTGTGGGGCGTGGAGATCTTTATTCACCCAGGATCTCTCCTCTGGCCCGAAACCTTTCCAGTGAACCAAGAATTGATGCCGTCCGTGGAGGATACGGAAATCTACGATGCGGCTGACTTCAAATTCTTCGCCCACAGCAGTCCGAATAGGAGCAGGATGACGGGGCAAGCAATAAAACTTATTAAGGATTAATGGTTTGAGGAGGGAAACATGAAACACATTGTGAATCCTTAGAGAGGGAGGCAGCCGGAGTCTGTAAGTTACCGGGTTGATAACGTGTAATAGGGAAAGGGCCAATATAACGTGGAGCCAATTTCTGAGAGGGTACTCGGAGTTTGAGGTTGCGAGTAGACAACCAAACCTTGTCATGGATCTGAAGCAAGGGAATATTCCTTCTATGACGATCAGCAGCTTGCTTATAATGTTGGGAAGTCTCTTGGAGCTTGTCTTTGGTCTTTGCCCAAATGTGAGAGAAGTCCCGTGTCAGAGTATCAGCAGCAGGAACTGGAGATGGAATATGACTGGAGAAGTTAGGGAGGGTGGGCTGGGTTCCATAAACGACATAGAAGGGAGAGGAACCTGAGGATTCATGATGGTGAAAGTTATGTGCGAATTCTGCCCAGGGTAGGAGACTAGACTATTTGGATTGGTTCTCTGATGAAAAACATCGTAGAAAGACCTCCAGGTCTTGGTTAACGCACTCTGTCTGGCCATTGGTTTGAGGATGATAGCCAGAAGAATATTTGAGTTCAGAACCGAGTGTCTTGCAAAAGACCTTCCAGAACTGTGACACTAATTGGACTCCACGATCCGAGATGATTTCACAAGGACAGCCATGGAGCCTAAAGATCTCTTTGATGAAGATAGTAGCCAATTGAGATGCAGATGGAAGAGCACCCAAGGGCACGAAGTGTGCCATCTAAGAGAATCTGTCCACCACAACCCAAATAGTAGTAAACCCGTTGCTAATAGGGAGATCAGTGATGAAATCTATCGATATGCTTTGCCATGGAAGATCAGGAATAGGAAGTGGTTGCAAAAGACCAGAAGGTGCTGACCTCGGATTCTTACAACGGGCACAAGTTGCACAGGAAGCCACGAATTCTCGAACATCGGAATGTAAGGTTGGCCACCAGAATAGTTGCCGTAGGAATTCATATGTCTTCTTGACACCAGCATGTCCAGATAGTGTGGAGGAGTGTGCCCACCGTAGAGCTTTGGGTCGTAAATTCGTTTCCAAGTAGGAACAACCTCTGGGGGGTGTTCTAGCAGAGGTTCCGGTAAAGGCAATGATACTGGTGGGAGAGATGATGGGAAGAGGCTCCGAGGGAGAACATAGGTCAGAATTGTCGAATGAATGAGAGAGAGCATCTGCCTGCACATTTTTGGACCCAGGATAGTATGTCAGGACTAGATTAAAACGAGAAAAGAAGGATGCCCATCGTGCCTGACGTGGTTAAGACACCGTGCTTCACTTTATGTAGAGCAGATTCTTGTGGTCCGTTAAGACTGTCACAGGATGGCGGGAGCCTTCCAGGAGATGGCGCCACTCCTCCAGGGCAGATTTGATCGCGAGGAGCTCCTTGTCGCCGATGCTGTAATTCTTTTCATGACTAAGAAACTTTTTAGAAAAGAACCCACAGGGGAGATGTGGGCTAAGTCCGGATTTCTGGAACAGGACTGCCCCTATACCAATGGCGGATGCATCAACTTCAAGAAAAAAGGGTTTTAGTTGGTCCAGTTGTGTGAGAACGGGGGCAGACGTAAAGGCTTGTTTCAGCCGGTCGAAGGCCTCTAAGGCGGCAGGAGGCCAATTTTTAGGATCGGCTGATTTTCGAGTCAGGGCAGTTATTGGAGCGATTACAGAGGAAAAGTTCTTGATGAACTGCCTGTAGTAGTTGGTAAACCCAATAAACCTTTGGATGGCTTTGGTACCCTGGGGACGAGGCCAACTAGTAACGGCTGATACCTTCTGTGGATCCATGTGCAATCCAGAGCCTGAAACGATGTATCCAAGAAAAGGAATCTGTTTGACCTCGAAGATACATTTTTCTAGTTTGCAGTACAGTTGGTGGGTGCGTAAACGTGATAAGATCTCCTTCACATGACACCGATGGGAAATTATATCTTGTGAGAATATTAGGATATCGTCCAAATAGACAACAACAAAACGATATAAGACGTCTTGGAAGACCTCGTTGACAAAGGACTGGAAGACTGCGGGGGCGTTGCAAAGCCCAAAGGGCATCACAAGGTATTCGAAGTGTCCGTCTCGCGTATTGAACGCAGTCTTCCATTCGTCTCCTTGACGAATACGTACTAGATTGTAGGCCCCTCGTAAGTCCAGTTTTGAAAAGACTTGTGCTCCGCTGATTTTATCAAACAGATCAGTAATGAGGGGTAATGGATAACGATTCTTGATGGTGATTTTGTTCAGTTGTTGGTAATCGATACAGGGGCGAAGGCCCCCATCCTTCTTTTTAACGAAGAAGAATCCTGCGCCAGCTGGAGACAAGGATTTTCGGATGAATCCCCAGGATAAATTCTCGGAAATGTATTGTGACATAGCTTAACTTTCAGGTAAAGATAAGAGATAAGTCCTGCCACGGGGAATCTGTTTGCCCAGAATCAGTTCAATCGGGCAATCCCAAGGGCGATGAGGCGGCAGGATCTCCGATCTCTTCTTGGAAAAGACATCTTTAAAGGCCTGATAGGCCGACGGAAGAGTAGTCTCTACCGGAACTGTGCGAGTTAAACAGAGTCGTGGACGAGGGGAGGAGAAGCACTTGTTATGACAATGCGGACCCCAGGAGATAACTTTGGCTCGGACCCAGTTGAATTGAGGAGAATGGGCTCGAAGCCAAGGAAGGCCCTGAATTAAAGGATTCACAGATTGTGGTAACACAAGGAATTGGATCCACTCTTGATGTAAGGCTCCTACCAATAGCTGAACCGCACTCGTGATGCTAGAGATGATACCGTTGCTGATGCGGTTACCATCCACGGCTGTGAGTGTAAGCGGTTGAGGCAGATCTTGAACGGACAATTGGAGCTGTGAGGCAAGAGAGGCCGAGATGAAATTCCCTGCAGCACCGGAATCCACGAAGGCAAAGGTTCGCTGGGGTCCTTTAGTGGTCATAAACTGGATGGGCATCAGGAACTCGGGATTAGAGGTAGAATAGGGAGTGGAAATGGCCAAGCTTCATAGGCTCTTCTGTGGAAGATAGGGGATTTTGAAATTGGGGGGCCAGTCGAGGGATACGTTTTGTAGAGGATCTCTCTGAAGTGCTCTCCCTGAAACGAAGATCGACCCTGATACATAGAGAAATAAGAGCGTCCAGTTCCAAGGGGAGTTCTCTAGTGACAAGTTCATCTTTGATTCGGTCAGTAAGACCCTGCCAGAAGGTGGCAATGAGGGCCTTTTTATTCCACTGAAGCTCAGAAGAGAGAGTGCGGAATTGTACCGCATACTGGCCGACAGACATGGAACCTTTCCGGAGATTCAGGAGACTGGAAGCAGCAGAGGAAACCCGACCTGGTTCATCGAAGACTCTTCGGACCATGTCAATAAAAGTAGCCGAACTCTCCAACAAAGGGTCATTGCGCTCCCATAGCGGTGAAGCCCAGTCCAAGGCTTGCCCACTGAGAAGAGATATTATAAAGGCCACCTTGGTACGCTCAGAGGAGAAGGCTGAAGAGTTGCACTCAAAGTGGATGGCGCACTGGTTGAGGAACCCTCTGCACCTCTTCAGATCTCAGTCGTACTTCTCCGGAGCAGGAATTCTAAGCCCGGTAGATGAAGTCAGGGAAGGAGATGGAGCTACTGTGGCCGCAGCAGAGAGAGAGGGAGCAACGGAGGGTTCAGCCGGGGGTTGGGGGGGGGGTGGGGGGTTGTACCGCCTGTAAGGTGTCTAGCCGTGACATAATTCCTTGGACACACTGGAGTAAACGAGCTTGGTCCGCCTCCTGCTGTTCCACTCGGCGGCCCAGTTGGATAAGGAGATCCCGAGCTGAGGGCTCACCTGTTCCATCTTACGTTCTGGCCAAAGTATACTGTCACGATTCAGGAGTATTTCTTACTGGTTTTGGCACTACTCACCAAAGAGGCGTGGAGTCTAACGTGTTTCAGGTCTTCACCAGGAACCCCCGCAAGGAAGTATGGTCTTAGCTGCGGGAACACGCAGGTCGCGGTCCTCAGAGGGAGCAACCAGTGAAGCGAGGATGGAAGCGGTGTCAGACAGGCGGGGTCAGAACCGAGATATCAGTAGATGCCACAGGGAGAATTCAATGTCTGTAGTCAGGAGCTAGCCGGGTCAGGGATCCAAAGCGCAGAAGAATGGTCAATAACAAGCCGAGGTCAATTCACAGGGAGCACAGAATAGGAATGGTCGGGAATAGCCGGGTAATACACTGGAGTCACAGATAGGATGCAACAGGAACGCTGGAGCAAGGATGAGACCTAATACTCTGGCACTCATCGTGTGCCAGAGTCAGCTTTTTAAAGGGGGAGACAGGGGGCAGGACTGCCTACGGCGGTGGTGACGCTGAACACCACCGCCGGATACTGTGAATCGCATCCTAAGCAACGGAACGTGCGGCTGCCGGGACCCGGAAGTGACGACCGGTTGCCTAGGATGCAGAGGATGAGACACAGGGACGGCGCGTGACAAGCGCGCTGCTAGCAAGCAGCGTGTTGTATCTGGCGTGTTTGAAAGCAGTGGCAAACAGTCGGGAGTTTGGTCTCTGGCGATTTTGGAAATAGCGATTTTGACAGAAGCACAACTCTGGTGATTTTGGAAATAGCGATTTTGACAGAAACACAACTCTGGCGGTTTTGCATGAAATCTCTGCTTCATACATCTGCGAGTTTCAACTGTCCCGAGAAAATCGCTGATTTTGCAAAATTGCACCTTGATACATTTACCTCCAGGAGTACAATGCTTACCACACTTCTCAATAGATGCCTCCACAACTGTCAAACTGTACAAAACTGTACACGTTACATCAAATTTCACCCTCCTACTGCATTATTACCTTACATTTAATTTAAATAAGCATATAAAACTAGTTTAAATTAATTCTGATAGTGATGGGACACCAGGACTGTCTGTATTACACTTGTCCTGAGAGTGAGGGGACACCAGGACTGTCTGTATTACATGTGTCCTGAGAGTGAGGGGACACTGGGACTGTCTGTATTACATGTGTCCTGAGAGTGAGGGGACACCAGGACTGTCTAGATTACATGTGTCCTGAGAGTGAGGTGACACCGGGACTGTCTGTATTACATGTGTCCTGAGAGTGAGGGGACACCGGGACTGTCTGTATTACATGTATCCTGAGAGTGAGGGGACACCGGGACTGTCTGTATTACATTGTCCTGAGAGTGAGGGGACACCGGGACTGTCTGTATTACATGTATCCTGAGTGTGAGGGGACACCTGGACTGTCTGTATGTTAGGGTTGTTGGGGTTAGGGTGTTAGGGTTGGGGTTAGGGACATATTAGGGTTAGGGTAAGGTTAGGGTTGGGTTAGGGGGGTATGCGTTAGAGTTAGGGTTGGGATAGGTTAGGGTATTAGGGTGAGCTGGAGCTGCAGCGGCAGGCTTTTCTCCAAGTCCGCGACGGAGCCAGCCGCCCAAAGGCACCTTCGCCCAGGCACTCGCAGCAGTTTTTGTCACTCCAGGCCAAGCTGTCGGTTTGTACTTTCGCGTCTGACTGCGTTCCCCCCGGGCCGGGGGATCCAGGGTTAGGGTTAGGGTTAGGGTGAGCTGGAGCTGCAGCGGCAGGCTTTTCTCCAAGTCCGCGACGGAGCCAGCCGCCCAGAGGCACCTTCGCCCAGGCACTCGCAGCAGTTTTTCTCACTCCAGGCCAAGCTGTCGGTTTGTACTTTCGCGTCTGACTGCGTTCCCTCCGGGCCGGGGGATCCAGGGTTAGGGTTAGGGTGAGCTGGAGCTGCAGCGGCAGGCTTTTCTCCAAGTCCGCGACGGAGCCAGCCGCCCAGAGGCACCTTCGCCCAGGCACTCGCAGCAGTTTTTCTCACTCCAGGCCAAGCTGTCGGTTTGTACTTGCGCGTCGGACTTAGGGTTAGGGTTAGGGTTAGGGTGAGCTGCAGCTGCAGCGGCAGGCTTTTCTCCAAGTCCGCGACGGAGCCAGCCGCCCAGAGGCACCTTCGCCCAGGCACTCGCAGTAGTTTTTCTCACTCCAGGCCAAGCTGTCGGTTTGTACTTTCGCGTCTGGCTGCCCCCCCGGGCCAGGGGATCCAGGGTTAGGGTTAGGGTTAGGGTGAGCTGCAGCTGCAGCGGCAGGCTTTTCTCCAAGTCCGCGACGGAGCCAGCCGCCCAGAGGCACCTTCGTCCAGGCACTCGCAGCAGTTTTTGTCACTCCAGGCCACGCTGTCGGTTTGTACTTGAGCGTCGGACTTAGGGTTAGGGTTAGGGTTAGGGTTAGGGTGAGCTGGAGCTGCAGCGGCAGGCTTTTCTACAAGTCCGCGACGGAGCCAGCCGCCCAAAGGCACCTTCGCCCAGGCACTCGCAGCAGTTTTTGTCACTCCAGGCCAAGCTGTCGGCGTGTACTTCCGCGTCTGGCTGCCCCCGGGCCGGGGGATCCAGGGCGGAAGGCCCGATGAGGACGGATTCGGCCGCCGGGGCCGACCCCGGGTTCCAGAGGGCCGGCCGCGTCCCGAACCCAGCCCCCCGGACTGGCGCGCGGGGCAAAAAGACACACTTTGGGATTCTCCGAGCGGGACTCTGAGCGGCGAGCGATTTCTCTCCCTCGGGAGGATTTCTCTCAGCCCGCGTCGACGTCCCCCGCGAGTCGACTCTCTCCGATCGACCAGGCACCCCGCTTCCCGGCGGGGAGGGACGGTCGCCAGGCGGGGCCCCGGGGGGTCCCGCCGCTGGCGCGACCGCCACCCTCCCGTCCGCCCCGGAAGCGGCCCGGCCCCACCCGTAAGGGCGGCCGCTCGAGGCGCGTCCCCCTCCCCGGCGCCGGGGAGAGGCCGGACGAAACGGCCGGACTGGGGATGGGCGGGCGCGCCCGTCCCTGCCACCCCCCCGGGTCCACCCCGGCGGAGCGCACTAGTTCCCCCCGCTGACCCGTCGTCCCCCACCGCTGCCGCCCGGCAGCTGCCCACGCCAGCGCGGGCCCGGCCCGCCCGGCCCTCTGAGCCTCCCTGAGGCGAACCGGGGTTGAGCCAGGCGGCGGGAGCGGGCCGGGGGGAGGGTGGGGCGAAGCGGATGGTCCAGCCCCCCGCGAGAGGCCGGTGGCGACAGCCCCGGCTCACCTCCCTGGGGCCGGTCCGCCGCCCGCCCCCTGTCACGGTCGTCTGAATTTCTTGATCCGATTCGGGACCCTTGGGACTAGCTGGAGCAGGAGTGAAACAGAACTTAGCAGCCTGGGTGAACTTCTTGCTCATGTTCGTGCTGATTGTAGAATATAGCAGGGGAATTAGCAGTCTGGAAATGTAGACAGGAACACTGCACTTGTAATGCCGTCAGGAACACTGCACTTGTAATGCAGTCAGGAACACTACACTTGTAATACAGTCAGGAACACTGCACTTAGGAGTGCAGACAGGATTACTGCACTTGTAATGCAGTCAGGAACACTGGAGCCAAGAACTATCCTCTGGAGAGAAGTGTGTTGTTCTGGCAATGAACAGATCACAGCAGCAGGTTTAAATAGGATGTCCCAAACAACTATTGGCTGATCAGTTCATGTGATCACAGCTTCTGAATCTGGTTGGTTTGCACTGATCACCTGACTGCATCCAAGATGGCCGCGCCCATGCAGCAGGACAGACAGTATGTGTTTGTTTACAAATGAAGGTGTGGAGAACGGGAATGCTGCAGATGACTAGAAGGGACCCAGGTAGCCGTGATATGACAGCGGCGGATGAGGTAAGTGCGGCTAAGATCCCGATTTGTGACAGTACCCCCTCCCTTACGAGTGGCCACTGGACACTTAGATTGGGGCTTAGTTGGAAGCTTGCGGTGAAATTTTTTGATGAGAGATGGAGCGTGAACATCAGAAGCTTTGATCCAGGCCCTCTCTTCTGGACCATAGCCTTTCCAGTCGACTAGATATTGTAAGGTTTTATGTCGAAACCGAGAGTCCAAGATCTCTTTAATTTCATATTCGTCACCATGTTCAGTCTGCACTTCAGGAGAAACCAGTTTGGGTGTATAAAACCGATTTAGCACCAGTGGTTTCAAGAGAGAGATATGGAAGGTGTTGGGTACCCTGAGGTAAGATGGTAGATGTAATTTGTAGGACACTGGATTGATGACTCGGGAGATGTTAAACGGTCCAATAAAGCGAGGAGCGAATTTCATAGATGGAACTCTGAGGCGTAGATTGCGAGTAGACAGCCAGACTCTGTCTCCGGGTTTCAAGCTTGGAATGGCTCGTCGCTTTTTGTCGGCCTGAATTTTGTAGCGTTGGGACGCTTTAAGTAGAGATTCCCGTACCTGGCGCCAGTGGCCTGAAAAATTCTTTAGGAAAACTTCAGAGGCAGGTACTGAGGCTGTAGGAAGTGGAGTAAACAAGGGTACCCTGGGGTGTAGGCCATAGACCGTATGAAATGGAGTGGAAGCAGAGGATTCGTGATAATGATTATTATGAGCAAATTCTGCCCAAGGAAGCAGATCTACCCAGTCGTCTTGAGAAGAGGATATGTACAAACGGAGAAATGTTTCTAGGTCTTGATTAACTCTTTCCGTTTGCCCGTTGGATTGGGGATGATAGGCCGAAGAGAAGTTTAGTTTGATCTGTAGTGCTTGGCACAAGGATCTCCAGAATTTCGCCACAAACTGAACTCCTCTATCTGAGACGATTTCTTCAGGACACCCATGCAAACGGAAGATCTCCTTTATAAATTGCTGAGCCAGGATAGGTGCTGATGGGAGTCCACGGAGAGGAACAAAATGCGCCATTTTAGAGAATCGGTCAACGATGACCCAGATGGTATTGAAATTATTAGAATTGGGCAAATCGGAAACAAAGTCCATAGAAATATGGGTCCAGGGTTTGGTGGGAATAGGCAGAGGCAAAAGTTGACCAGCTGAAGATTGTCTTGAACTTTTATGTTGGGCACAGCTGCCACATGCGGAAACAAATTGCTGAACATCCTGATGAAGCGTAGGCCACCAGTAGCTTCTCAATATGAAAGATTGAGTTTTGCGGATGCCAGCATGACCGGCAAATCTGGAACAATGTGCCCATTGGAGCAATTTTTTACGCAGATTCTCAGGAACAAAAGTTTTCCCCTGGGGAGGTGTATTGTCGGGTCTACTGACTGCGATGCTGAGTGGGCTGATAATAGGCCGTGGATCCACAATGATGGAATCTTCTTCTTTTACCATAGAACGTGACAGAGCATCGGCCTTGCGATTTTTGGAACCGGGACGGAAGGTGACATGGATATCAAATCGAGAAAAGAATAGTGCCCATCGGGCCTGACGTGGATTCATGCACTGTGCAGTTTTAAGGTAGAGCAGATTCTTGTGATCCGTGTATATTGTGACAGGATAACGAGCTCCCTCAAGTAAATGTCTCCACTCTTCAAGCGCCAATTTGATGGCAAGCAGCTCTTTGTCCCCTATGGCATAATTTCGTTCAGCTGGTAAAAATTTTCGGGAGAAGAACCCGCAGGGATGCCATTGCTCATCAGCTGGTTTTTGGGAGAGAACTGCCCCTACTCCGACAGATGAGGCATCAACTTCCAAGTAGAATGGACAGGTTAAATCTGGTTGCCTCAGTATGGGAGCAGAAATAAATGCTTGTTTCAGAAGTTGAAAAGCAGATTGGGCTTCTTCAGACCACTTGGCAGGATTAGCTCCTTTTTTGGTGAGGGCGGTGAGTGGTGCTACTACAGTAGAGTAGCCACGAATAAATTTTCGATAGTAGTTAGCAAATCCCAGAAATCGCTGTACTGCCTTTAGTGTAGATGGTTGAGGCCAGTTAAGAATAGCTTGCACCTTCTCTGGGTCCATACGGAGACCGGTGCCCGAGATGATATACCCCAAGAATGGAATGGATTCAACTTCGAAGGTGCATTTTTCAAGCTTGCAATACAGTTTATTCCTTCTGAGACGGCTGAGGACCTCTTTAACATGTCTGCGATGGGACTGGATATCAGAGGAGAAAACGAGGATATCATCCAAATATACCACAATAGTATGGTACAGTAAGTCCCGAAAGATTTCGTTTATGAAATTCTGAAAAACCGCTGGGGCATTGCTCAGACCGAATGGCATGACAAGATATTCGTAGTGCCCATCCCTGGTGTTAAAGGCGGTTTTCCATTCATCGCCACGCCTGATACGGATCAAATTGTAGGCCCCGCGGAGATCCAACTTCGTAAATATTTGCGCACCTTTGACTCTGTCAAATAACTCTGTGATGAGGGGCAGAGGATACCGGTTCTTGATGGTAATGTCGTTGAGACCTCGGTAATCGATGCAGGGACGTAATCCACCATCTTTTTTTTTTACAAAAAAGAACCCGGCTCCTGCCGGTGAAGAGGATGGGCGAATAAAGCCCCTTTCCAAGTTCTCTTTTACATATTCAGACATAGATTTTGTCTCAGGGATAGAAAGAGGGTAGACTCTGCCACGCGGTGGGGTTTTACCCGGAACAAGATCAATGGGACAGTCCCAATCCCGATGAGGTGGTAGAGTTTCAGCGGCCTGCTTACTGAAAACGTCTGTGAACTCTTGGTAGGCAGAAGGAACTGGCAAAACTTCCTTATCAGAGGTGGAGCAATTTGGAAGAACACGTTGTAAACAGGACCCGAAACAAGTTGGAGCCCACGCCAGGATTTGTGGAGTCGACCAGTCAATATGGGGGTTATGCGTTTGAAGCCATGGAAACCCGAGAACCACAGGGCTAGTGGCTTCTGGGATGACCAAAAAGGTAAGAGACTCGGAATGCAGAACTCCTATTTGGAGCGTCACTGGAGAAGTCTGATGCGTAATGGTACCCCCTGGAATACGGCTACCGTCAACCGCAGAGAGAAAGATGGTCACTGGAATTTTCTCTAGTGGAATGGCTAGTTCAGCAGCTAATCTGGCAGACATGAAATTCCCAGCTGCTCCAGAATCCAGCAGGGCTGAAATGTATTGGGAGCCTTGAGCGTGTTTCAGAGTGACTGGGATAATACAGTCCTTGCCTTGTGGGGAGCGAAGAGCCACTCCTAGGCTCACTTCCTCATCGTCAGCTAGGAGGTTGTGTTTACCCGGCTTACGAGGACAATGATGTAACAGATGTCCGGAACTGGCACAGTATAAGCAAAGTTTCTCTCTAACTCGCCGTTCTCGCTCGGTGGGTAAAAGACGTGCTTTGCCTAATTGCATGGGTCCTTCAGGGAAAGGAGACGGTACACGGACCCGTTTCAGCTTCCTCTTTTCTAGAGCTCTTTCTCTGAACCGAAGATTAACCCGATTGCAGGTGGTAATCAATTGGTCTAGCGTTGTAGGTAAGTCCCGAGACGCTAATACATCCTTAATGTGGTCAGACAGGCCCTGCCAGAAAACCGCAACAAGAGCATCGTTATTCCAAGATAGTTCAGAGGAAAGTGTTTGAAATTGAACGGCATATTGGCCCACAGACTGCTGCCCTTGCCGAAGGCGCAGAATATCTAAAGCGGCTGACGTTGTTCTTCCAGGCTCGTCGAATATTCTGCGGAAGGTAGACAGGAAGCGATCAATGTCAAATAAAATTGGGTCAGATTTTTCCCAGAGCGGTGATGCCCATGCCAGAGCTTGCCCTGATAGTAGCGAAACAATATAAGCAGTTTTGGTACGTGCAGTGGGGAAATTTCCGGGTTGTAATTCAAAGTGTATACTACACTGGTTGAGAAACCCGCGGCAATTCTTCGGATCGCCATTGTATTTAGCTGGCGTGGGAAGATGGAGGCTGGATGAAGTAAGTAGTGAAGCAGGTATTACTGGCTCAGGCGGAGTATGGGATGGATGACTGCGGAATAACTGCAAGGTATCCATACGTGTAGAAACATCCTGCAGCAATCTCAAAATTTGCCCCTGGTTAGTTTCTTGTCTCTCAATGCGTTCAGCTAATATTTGGACAGAGTCCTCCCTCGGGGTATGTTCCCCTAGCGGATCCATTAGGCCAGAACAAACTGTCACGGTCGTCTGAATTTCTTGATCCGATTCGGGACCCTTGGGACTAGCTGGAGCAGGAGTGAAACAGAACTTAGCAGCCTGGGTGAACTTCTTGCTCATGTTCGTGCTGATTGTAGAATATAGCAGGGGAATTAGCAGTCTGGAAATGTAGACAGGAACACTGCACTTGTAATGCCGTCAGGAACACTGCACTTGTAATGCAGTCAGGAACACTACACTTGTAATACAGTCAGGAACACTGCACTTAGGAGTGCAGACAGGATTACTGCACTTGTAATGCAGTCAGGAACACTGGAGCCAAGAACTATCCTCTGGAGAGAAGTGTGTTGTTCTGGCAATGAACAGATCACAGCAGCAGGTTTAAATAGGATGTCCCAAACAACTATTGGCTGATCAGTTCATGTGATCACAGCTTCTGAATCTGGTTGGTTTGCACTGATCACCTGACTGCATCCAAGATGGCCGCGCCCATGCAGCAGGACAGACAGTATGTGTTTGTTTACAAATGAAGGTGTGGAGAACGGGAATGCTGCAGATGACCAGAAGGGACCCAGGTAGCCGTGATATGACAGCGGCGGATGAGGTAAGTGCGGCTAAGATCCCGATTTGTGACACCCCCCCTCCCCAGAGGCTTACCCCCTCAGCTCCCCCCCCCCATTCCTGGAGGGAAAGCTACCTGGTTGATCCTGCCAGTAGCATATGCTTGTCTCAAAGATTAAGCCATGCACGTGTAAGTACACACGGCCGGTACAGTGAAACTGCGAATGGCTCATTAAATCAGTTATGGTTCCTTTGATCGCTCCACCCGTTACTTGGATAACTGTGGTAATTCTAGAGCTAATACATGCCGACGAGCGCTGACCCCCCGGGATGCGTGCATTTATCAGACCAAGACCAATCCGGGGCGCCCCGGCGGTGTTCCGGGCCTCGGCCCGGGCCCGCCGGCCCCCGGCCGCTTTGGCGACTCTAGATAACCTCGGGCCGATCGCACGTCCCCGTGACGGCGACGATACATTCGGATGTCTGCCCTATCAACTTTCGATGGTACTTTCCGCGCCTACCATGGTGACCACGGGTAACGGGGAATCAGGGTTCGATTCCGGAGAGGGAGCCTGAGAAACGGCTACCACATCCAAGGAAGGCAGCAGGCGCGCAAATTACCCACTCCCGACTCGGGGAGGTAGTGACGAAAAATAACAATACAGGACTCTTTCGAGGCCCTGTAATTGGAATGAGTACACTTTAAATCCTTTAACGAGGACCCATTGGAGGGCAAGTCTGGTGCCAGCAGCCGCTGAGGAAGGACGTGTTTTGGAGAGTGCTCAGTAACTGGACTTTGTTCTGATACTTATCCCAGCTGTAGATGGAGGATCCTGGGGGAGGAGAGGTGGAGAGCCCCCAGGCTTCTGGGTCTAAATCATCCAGTATGGAAGATGTTTCTGGCGTGAGGCCTAATACCAGCTTGGCCGGAGCTAGGAACCTACAAAGTGATGGACTAACCGCAGAGTCTGTGCAAGAATCGGCCCTAGACAGGGTAATGGATGTGGACCCCGGAATTGGCCCGAGTGAACCTGCCATCCTTGAGCCACCCCATATGAAGATTAATATGGGGGGCCAAGAATCGGGAACCTGCCTAGTGAAGCAACTGGGTATGGGGAGGAAAGTGACAGGTAGACTAAGTATGCAGACAAGCGTAAATTTGGAAACTCTGCAGCCAATATTGCTGAACAAAGCTATGTGCGTAAACCCTGATGGGGAGGCTGAGTCGGACCTGTTGGGGTATCGGGGTTCACCGATACTTCTATCAAGCACCTTCAATGTCAGTCAGATCTTTCTTTGTTTTCAGTCGACTGGTGAACAGAAAATACTCAACACCTGTATGATATAATGCTGAGCAGCTTTATTCTGTTCCAATTTGAGACCACTTCAGCGCTTATTTTTATACATGTAAGTCTAGGGGTATAGATTCTGAACAACCAATTATAAGACAGTAAAATAATGAGAGAAAATCAATTAACAATATATATTTCAGTTTTACATCAAAGATCAAACAACTCTTTCTTCTTTGTGTGTTATCTCTTTCCAGGCTTTTCGCCAATATCCTTGTGCTGCCCCCATCTTTGAGTCCTTGGGTTTTATCTTATCAAGAACGTTGCTACATGTTCTTGGAATGTTTTCGTTGATGGGAACATGGCGCTGCGTGGCCAACCTTGAATAATTTGTCTTTTTAAACTGAAAATAATATCTGCTTAATTTCTCTTAAAGTCATAGCATAACATATTAGCATCTAAAGCTTAGCACATGATAGATATTAAATCAATAATCATACAATTCCACTCTAACATTCCCCTCTTTGATTAAATATCAACTATTAACCTCTACCTATCAGTCATGGCGATACTCAGCAGAAGACAGTTAGTACCTACATTTAAACATATGGTATCATAAGGACCCCATATGATTAGAACAAGAATTCATTAAGCACATATCTCTGGTACTTTATCACCATAACTTTTCTTTCCCTACTTAATGTTTTATCTCGGTGCATAGAGGGGAATACTTTGCTGATATCTATTCAAAAGCTTTCTTGTATTACATTTTAAGTAGCAGTTCCATATAATCATTATAGTTAGTACAAGAAGAATTAGTATCAATGGATGAATCAAGATATTCATTGCTTTCTATATGGAATAAGATTCTTTAACAAATATGTCCCACTAATGAATAGGACATCAATTTTCATTCTGGTTTCTCGATGGTCACTGTCAATCTCTTGTTGCAGACTGTGCAGGTTTTTGGTTTGATTGTTGACCATTGCTGATAATGTTCACTGTTTGTCTCAGACATAAACTTGTAGAAATTTCTGTGATCATTACTGGTTCTGGAAGCTCATTATTTTTCCTGCAGGAACAACAATCAAGTGTCAGTAATTTCTTAATCAGCCATATAACAATTTTCTCTACCACATATACAATGAGCTGGATTGCCAAACCCTTTGCTACTAATGGCAATATTCCCAATATTCAAAATGAATCATTGCTGACAACTTTGCCAATGAGGTTATGTATTCACAAAGGCATTTTCAAAGTTTATTCTCCTATGAGTGCAAATTGTTGAGCACTCCTTCCCCTTCTGTTTCTCACAGTGACATAGGCAATTTGTCACTTATCTGTCTGTTTCATACTGGGTCAGGGAGGCCTTGACCCCTACTTCAGGCACAAATATTCTGGTAAGACATATCAATACCATAAGACAGTCATTTCTATTTATCAGAACAAGACTCCCCTGATTTGAAGACTTTGCAGTGTGATGCGTGAATCCAGGTGTCTTTTTCCTGTACTTTCACTGCCATGGGAGTCGTCAACAGGACTTGATAAGGACCCTTATATCTGGGTTCAAGACGTCTCCTGATGTGCTTTCTTATGACCACCCAGTCACCAGATAGCAGTTTATGGGTACCTGTATCAAAATTAGGGTCTGGAATGAAGGAGAACATTTGACCATGTATTTCAGTTAGTTGTTTCTGTAATAAAGCAACATAGTTCAACAAATCACCACGTACATGCTGTAGTTGCTATGGAAAATAACAGCCTGTTCTTTGTGCTGTGCCAAACAGTATCTCATTTGGTGCTAAACCTGTGTCTCTTCATAAGTGTAGTTCTAATGTTAAACAGAACTATTGGTAAATATTCTAACCAAGTCTTTTTGGTTTCTTGCATCATTTTCTGTAGTTTTAATTTAATGTCACCATTAAGCCTTTCTACCCTCCCACCTGCTGGTGGCCTATAAGGAGTGTGAAAAGCTTGTGATACTCCCAAGTTCTTCATTACATGCTTCATTATCTCTTCTGTAAAGGTTGTACCTCTATCTGATTCAATAACTTCAGGTATGCCATATCTATAGATGACTTCTGAGATTAATTTCTTTGCTGTATTTTTAGCAGTAGCTTTTCCTTCTAACACATACTCGTAGGTACCACATTTAGGAAGTTGTATATAGTCGATCTGAAGTCTCTGAAAGGGATAGAAAGCCTTTGGGGTCTTTACTCTTTGCCCTAAATAGTGTATTCCACATATCCAGCAAGCTGCCACACAGTTTGTGTCCGCACAGTTAAATCCAGGGGCAATCAAATTTTTCCATACCCTATTTGTCATTGCCTCTTTGGAATGATGTACTTGTCCATGTGCAATCTGAGTCATTACTGGGTATAAGGCTCTTGGTAGGCACCATTTATTTTCTTTTGACCATATTCCTTGCTCATCAAGCTGTGCACCTTCTTTTTCCCACTTATTCTTTTCTTCCTTTGTTGCTTGTTTCTGAAAGTCTTTAAAGCTTTGTAGGTCTGGGAATTGAAATTTGTCTGTGTCACCTTCTGTTGAGTCTACAAGAAATGTAGTATTCTTTGGTTGGAGGGCTGCCTTTTTTTGCTGCTTGATCTGCAAAGTTATTTCCTCTTGCTTCTGGAGTTTGTTCTCTAGTGTGAGCTTGAACCTTTATAATTCCCACTTGTTTAGGGAGTTCCAATGCTCTAAACAGTTCATTAATCAAGTTTGCATGTTTGATGGATTTTCCATTTGATTCTTGGAAATCTCTGCTTTTCCAAATGGGACCGAAGTCATGCGCCACTCCCCAGGCATAACGTGAATCTGTATATACATTGGCTTTTTGTCCTTCTGCATATACACAAGCTTTAGTTAGAGCTAATAATTCTGCTTCTTGTGCTGATGCTCCATTAGACAGTGTTCCTGAGTCAAGCACCTCTTCCTCAGTTGTGATGGCATAACCTGTATATGGAACTCCATCCACATAGTATCTAGATCCATCTACATAAAGAGTTAGGGTTGCATCTGAAAGTGGTGTGTCAGTGACATTATGCAACGCTGAAGTCTCTAATTTCATAAGTTCCAAACAATCATGTGAAAATTTTTGTGTGTGTATTTCTTCAGTTTCTTCTTCAGACGCTTCACTCAGGTCCTCATATCCCCTGTCTGATGATTCATCTTCTTTGCGACTCCCCTTACTCCTCTCTTCTGAATCATCAATGGGGAGCAGGGTTGCTGGATTGAGGATTGTGCATCTGGTAATTGTTACATGTGAGGCGCTGAGCAAGGCTACCTGATATTTAGTTAGTCTAGCTGCAGACAAATGTCTTGTTTTTGCTTGATTAAGAATTTCTGTGACTGTATGTGGAACTTGAATAATAAGTGCATGGTCCAATACCATATCTGCTACCTTTTCTTTCAGTATTGCTGCTGCTACTGCTTGTATACATGATGGAGAACCTCTTATAACTGGATCGAGTTGTGCAGAATAATAGGCCAGTGGCCTTTGCTTCGTTCCATGTTTCTGTGTGAGGACTCCTAGAGCATGTCCTGACTGCTCATGGCAGAACAATGTGAAAGGCTTCAGATAGTCTGGTAGTCCAAGTGCTGGTGCAGTAGAGATAGCATGTTTCAGGGCTTGCACTGCATTCTCTATTTCAGTTATATTGAGCGGTTCTGTTCCCTGTTTCCTCAAGCATTCATACAGTGGTTGCATAAGAATTGAAGCTGAGGGAATCCACTCTCTGCAATATCCGAGGAGTCCCAAAAAGGCTCTAATTTCTTTGACTGTTTTTGGTGTCTTCATGTCTCGTATAACTTTAACTCTTTCAGTTGTAAGATGTCTGGTTCCTGCAGAGATACAATGTCCTAAGAATATTACTTTTTCCTGTACTAGTTGCAACTTGCTTTGTGATATTCTGCAGTCTTGTTCGGCCAGAAAACAAAGTAATGACAGTGTTTCTGCTTTGCATTCTTCTTCAGCTTCCGCAGCCATCATGAGATCATCTACATATTGAATAAGTTGAGTAGTTGGATTGATAGGCCTCCATCCTTGGAGAATTAGTGCCATTGCTTCTGAAAATTCTGATAGGCTTGTGGCTCCTCCTTGAGAGAGTCTTGTCCAACAATATTGGTTTCCATCATGGGTGAAGGCTAGAAGGAGTTGACTATCTTCTGTGATTGGGACTGAGAAGAAAGCATTTGCCAAGTCGATTACTGAAAACCATTTTGCATTTGGTGGTATCTGATTAAGCAAAGTGTGGGGGTTGGGTACAATGGGAGTGTTGATCAGAAGTCTTTTGTTGACCTCTCTTAGGTCATAAACCATCCAGTATTGCACCCCCTTGTCCAACATCTTGTTTCTTTACTGGGAATAGGGGTGTAGAATAAGGAGAGTGACATTTTCTTAACACCCCTATTTGTAGATATTCTTGTATTTGTTCTGAGATTGCTTTGGTTTGAGCTGCAGCAAGTGGGTACTGTTTAATTGAGACAGGATGTGTTCCTGGCTTTAGTGTCAGTTTTACAGGACTTACTTTAGGTGTACCCACATCCTGTTTTCCTTTGGACGATAACTTGTCTGGTACTATATTCAGCCAATCTGGTAGATTAACAGTCTTATCCTTGTGACATGTGCTCATCTGCTCTAGCATCTAGATTGCTGCTGTAAGCTCTTCTTGGACTGGAGATGGGAGTTGACTTGTTAGTTTTACTCCAGTTGGGGTGTATTTGATGCTGGCTTGTATCTTTGAAAGTACATCTGCTCCCAACAGATTATAGGGACAAGATGAGGAAGTGAGAAATTGTATTGGTACTTCAATTGTCTCTTCACCTACTAAAAGTGTAACTGGTTTACTTTCTGTTAGTTTTACTTCTTTTCCTGCTAGGCCTGTAGCAGGTAAATAAATTTCTGTTAATAGTTGTTGAGGTACCTCCTGTTTTCTTAATACAGTGTGGCTTGCTCCAGTATCAATTAGACACTCACGTTCTTGACCATTGGGTAATATGATATTCATTAGGCCTTTAGTTAAGTCATCTTTCAGAGTTTGGTTATATGTGAGCCGGAGGTACATTGGAGTGCCAATTTCCTATGCCAGTTGTTGGTCTGTAGCTTGTTGATTTCTTCTTTCCAGCCATTTCTTATGTTTAATGCAATCTCTTTTCATGTGGCCTCTTTGTTTGCAAAAGAAACAAACTCCTTGTTTTTTCATTTCTGGCAGAGTCATATTTCCTTTTTCCTTTATTTATTGCTCAGGTGCACCTCTTGTGTCTGTACGAACCTTCCAGTCTTGATTTTCTTGGACCACATGAACGGTTTGGGACTTGTCTTTGACTTTCCTTTGCTTCTCCTTTTCCCGGTCTTCTATACCTTCTAGGACTTGGAGCATGGATTGCATTTCCATTGTTACTACTTCTGGTCTTATAAGGAACAATTGTTGACAATATGTTTCAGAAAGGCCATTGAGGAATCTGGTCTTAAACAGTCTGCGATGTTGGGCATTATTGTGAGTGAAGCCTTAAACTTTGTGTGCTTAAGTAGCTCTGTCACAATCTGGCAAAGCCAGTGCTGGTGCTGAAGTTGCTTTAGCTTAAAATTGGTTAAACATTTGGTTTTGCTCAGTGGAGAGTGTAAATGTCTTACTATCACCCAGAAATGCTAATGCAAAAACACAGATAATAGCTCATAAAGTCTTAAATCTTTTTCATTTCCGTACAAACATTGAATTCCCATCAATGCATTACCATACCCACGATACAAAGAAGGACTTGCAGTATACTACTATTATAGCACAGTAAATAATGGCAGTGAATGCGTTTACAACACTGATTGACTCAAAATTCTTATGAGGATAAAAATAAAAACCTTTTGCTTTCTGCACATACAGAAAAACCATCTGGTTCATGCATTTGCTATGCGAATAGCACATAAACTCTAATATCTCTTTCCAAAACAAGGTAATCATTACTCAGCAGAGTGTCACGGGCACTAGGAGTCTTTACCCAGGGATCACCAGGTGGTAGGCTTACCAGAGCAATATAGGTGGTAATAGGGTACTCTGGTAGCAGGGTGATCACGGAACAGTAAATAGCAGATGATGAGATGCTCAGGAAAGTCTATGACTAGCAACACTGGTAATATGGAGGTAGTAGTACACGAGGAACTGTATGGACAAGGACACGTGAGGGTAGTCAGTGGTCTGCGATAGCAAGTTGTACCACTGCTATAGTGAGGAGGAATGTCCAACAGAAACGAGGAGGTGATGAGAGTCAGCGGTCTGCGGATAGCAAGTTGTACCGCTGTCTGAGTGAAGGAATGGAATCCAAGTGGAGGTATCCGGGGAGTCAGTGGTCTGCGATAGCAAGTTGTACCACTGCTATGTGAGAGGATACTGGAACAGGTGATACTGGAAACAGGGATCAGTGGTCTGCTACTAGCAAGTTGTACCACAGAATATATAAGTGAGGAGGTGCACGGGGAGAGACTGCAACACAGGGTAAACACGGCACCTTAACACGATCCACAGTAATATGCACAATATAGATATATATATGAATGACTGAACAGCACTGCAAATATGGAAAGTCTCTTGAAGTAATCCGGAACAAGATAGTATAGTCAATGATGGCAACAGACTCAGCGGAGAGCAAACTCCAGAGGAGAACCAACACAGTCCAGCAAGATATGCAATACACCAGCACAGTCAATGAGAAGTATGCATACCGTGGTTCAGAAGCAGGCAGTCAGACAGAAGTGCAGCGATACCTGAGCGGCAGGAGGCCGGCAGGATGAGAAGTCCCTGGATGGATGAAGCAGAGGTCTAGTAGGTGCAGCGCACAGGTAAGTAAACCAACAGGGACCCGAATCCACAGGAATCGGTAGAACGCGGAACTGGAATCTTGGAGGACCCAGGAGAATGGTGATGATCTAGCAGCAGGATAGCGGATGAGACACGAATCCACTGCTGACAGGTGGGTAGAGACCAGCGGAACACAGGGAAGGCGTGGAGAGCGGATCAGCAGTAGATGGACGATTAGCGCTGGCAGCAGCAGCAGGGCTCTGCGGACACACGGAGGTAACCAGTAGCAACCAGCAGGTGCAGATAGCGATGGAACACGGGTGAGCAGAGTAGACCAGGAACTGTTGATCACGGAGAGGAGCGGATGGCAATAATAGCAGCAGTCTCGGGGAAACACGGGAGAGATGAGATGAAGACTGTAGTGCCCAGAGGCAGCGGATAGGAATCAGCGAACAGTCACGATGTTGAAACACAGACGAGTTGTACGCTGGAGACTGTAGTGCACAGAGGCAGCGGATAGGAATCAGCTCACAGTCACGATGTTGAAACACAGACGAGTTGTACGCTGGAGACTGTAGTGCACAGAGGCAGCGGATAGGAATCAGCTAACAGTCACGATGAGGAAACACAGACGAGTTGCAAGCTGGAGACTGTAGTGCACGGAGGCAGCGGATAGGAATCAGCTGACAGTCTTGATGATGAACAGGTGAGTAGATGTGGAGAGTGGCTGAAGTGCACAGAGGCAGCGGATAGGAATCAGCAAACAGTCACAATGATATGAGATAGAGTTGAAGTGGTTTAGAAGACTGTAGTGCACGGAGGCAGCGGAAAGGAATCAGCTAACAGTCACGATGATACCCTTGATGGTAGAAGTGGTATGGGAACCACAGGAGTAGAAGTGGTTTGGAAACCACAGAGGTAGAAGTGGTTTGGAAACCACAGGAATCAGCAGCGCTGAATACACGAGGAAACACAGGAACACCTTCAGAGACTCATGGGGAATGAGACTCCAAGATCAGGCAACGTGGTGTTGACCACAGGTGCTTAATATAGGGAGTGTTGCCTGATCTGCCAATTAAGTTAAAGGGACATACACTGAAGGATAGGAAAGGGCTGCGCATGCGCAGACCCTCAGGATGGAGGACGACCACGGTTCCTAAATGTCCGGGAAGAGGCACTCACGGTCCGGTGAGTGACACAGAGTCTACGGTTTTTAAATTCTTGATTAGTTTTTACTTATGTTTGTTGTAGCTGTGGATCAAAACATTGCAAACTTCTATTCATTGGAAGTTGGATAAATTCAATCTGGATTGAAAGGGTGCTTTGTAGCTGGAGAGCTTCTGTGAAGAAAAAAACTTTTGCATAGAGATTAACATTTATTCACTAGGAATTACAGTAACTGTTATTAATTCACATTGAACAGCTGCTAATACGACACTTGTTTAAAAGTTTCTCTTTGTAGCTTAACTGTGACGCTATGCGTTCCATACAATGAAAAACTGATTTCCTCAAAGGGGCAGTCCCTAATCTCACAAACAGGGAATGTCAAAGTGACGAGACCTGGGCGAGTGTTCAAAGCCACTCCTTTCTCATCATCTCTTTGTAAACCAAATATTCACACATATTTCCAGATTCTGTGATTTCCATGTTTAAAGTACAAATATATATTCACAATTCTCGCTCACAGACGACATTTTATCTCGTAAAATTTCTTTATGGGCATAACAAACCCTCCTTATTTCTGAGAACATTCATCAGCGCCATTTTCACACAGATAAAAACAGCTTGTAATATATATCTTCATGTAAAGGCTCACTCCCACAATTCTCAACTTCATTAAAGAGAAAGCTATTTTTCTCAAATTTCAGAAACAAAATTATTTTGTTCAAATACAGAAACGGCTTGTTGGACCCCAGCCAACTTGTCCGTCCACTGAATCGTGTAATGACAGACCAAAACATTTCAACACTTGTTATGCATCTCTTTAAAAGCTTAGAATTAAGCAGGCAGGCATTATATTATTTACAAAAATGTACAACTTCTTTAACCTTGAAACATGTCTCTTATAAAAAAAAACAAAAAAAAAAAAAAACAGACAAGACAGACAAACACAGATCTCCCTCACACGAAGTAAGACGGAGACAAAACTCACATACAGAGAAAGAAAAATCAGCTGAAACCTTCCAGCCTACTGCTGTGGAACTACAAGTCCCAGCATTAGACTAAATACAAGTTAGCCTCAACATGTTATTATCACTCAGCACTCCGGACATATTTTATCAGCATTACATACATTGTCAGATAACAAAAAACAGAGTGCTTCTTATCTCAACACACTGAAATCTTTTACACAGAATAAGGGAGGGGCACATCTCACTCATTCAGCTGCGCAGGATCAAACATACATTTAGCATATCCACACATTGACCTGACCTTCATAGCCAAGCCTTTTTATCCATTCTTTATTATTCAAATAAAACCCATACCATTTCTTAAAGTCTAATGTCCCTTCTGGGGGAAATCCTGCTCTCTTGAGTACTTTATGAATTCTTTTAAGAGCTTTACTACCTTCTCTCTTTTTCATTATATCCATAGATTTGCCTATAGTAGGCATCTTACTGTTCTGTGCCCCCATTTACTGGGTTACTGGTCACAGTACTGTCAGTATCTGGGATACAATGTCTTATAAGTGGAATAAGGCAATACAATTTTCCCCTTTGTACAGACTATAAGTATCTTTAATCCTTTACCTCCTAGTCTGCCCTAGGAACACCAGATGTGAGTTTTATCGGCTGTAGATTAAAAGGCTGGCACTTATGGCTGATCCGATTCTTCCCCTCAAGTCAGTGTATGGACATATAGGTTTATAATCTGGTAACATATGATTTTGTGGCCAATATGTAGTATTTCTTCATTCAAATGCACCCTAATGTAAAATATAGTTCTTTTTCATTACTTACAAAACCGTAATATGCATTTGTAGTTGTAACACACTCTAGTCTAGGTCCCTTGCAACCTGAATATTTTCTCAGAACAATGCAGCAGGTACAATTCTTACATACACCTCTCTTATTATCTTCTAACTAAAATTGTCTACATCCATCATAATCTACAGTATCCATACATTTATCATTTCATTATCCTTTCCTCTGACTGTACATTGGGTTCATAGAATACCCTCTAATCACCTCAACTGACTTTCCTTAGACATACAAAGAAATTCTGAACTGAGTAAGAAGGTAGAAATCTACACTTTTCTTACTCACCGGATTTAGTTCAGCAGTTCTCTGGACATCAATGGAGTGTGGCGTCAGGTGTGGAGATATTGGAGCATCCCAGACGTAGCTCCCAGAAATGTTGGGGTATCGGGGTTCACCGATACTTCTATCAAGCACCTTCAATGTCAGTCAGATCTTTCTTTGTTTTCAGTCGACTGGTGAACAGAAAATACTCAACACCTGTATGATATAATGCTGAGCAGCTTTATTCTGTTCCAATTTGAGACCACTTCAGCGCTTATTTTTATACATGTAAGTCTAGGGGTATAGATTCTGAACAACCAATTATAAGACAGTAAAATAATGAGAGAAAATCAATTAACAATATATATTTCAGTTTTACATCAAAGATCAAACAACTCTTTCTTCTTTGTGTGTTATCTCTTTCCAGGCTTTTCGCCAATATCCTTGTGCTGCCCCCATCTTTGAGTCCTTGGGTTTTATCTTATCAAGAACGTTGCTACATGTTCTTGGAATGTTTTCGTTGATGGGAACATGGCGCTGCGTGGCCAACCTTGAATAATTTGTCTTTTTAAACTGAAAATAATATCTGCTTAATTTCTCTTAAAGTCATAGCATAACATATTAGCATCTAAAGCTTAGCACATGATAGATATTAAATCAATAATCATACAATTCCACTCTAACAGACCCGAAAGTGATCTTGGGGAGCCGAGGATCCAGAGCGGCACGCCAGAGTGGTGTGGGGGATACCAAGCCTGTGGTGCCGATAGACCCGGCGACCGTCAGTCTGCCTGAATCAGAGGACAGTGAGCAGGAGGAGACGGACGCCGAGGCCAGGATCAGAGAATTAGAAGCAGAGGTGGAAGGATTGGAGAGGATGATCGCAAAAAAGAAAAAGAAAAGAAACCGGGCGATTAGCCGGGACCGTGTGATCATCTCGGCTGAGATAGACGATCTGTTGGAGGCTGTAAAGGAGAAGGAAAATCTATTGGTAGAATTGAGAGCCGCCATGGACAAAGCAAACCTGAAAGACTCGGCGGCATTGCCTCCGAATGAGGTAGCCGCGGCCCAGGAAGACAGTGAGGACGGTGGCTTGTACGAGACTATCCGTGTTATGGAGGGAGAGCAAAAGTCTGTGAAGGGCCCGGGGAAAGCGGAAGGCGGACCCGAGGGTAGTGCGGCACTGTTCCCTGAGGAAGGGAGCATGATGCACTCCCGGCAGCCTGTAGTCCTGTCTGGAGAAACCGGAAGTGAGTACCCGGACGCCCGGAGACCGGTGAGTTCAACCGTAGCTCTAATCCCAAATGCTGTCAATGATAATTCGGAAGTTACAACACGTAATAATATTGTTTCAAGTGTGGATGCAAAAGCTGGCTCAAAGATCGGGGCAGAGGCTCGTTGCGAAGTGGCGGCGGTTTCCTCTGCAGCGCAGCCGAGCGACAGCCAAAGCTCAGTGATCGGAGCCAGTGCGTCTACTTCCGATCGCACTGTGGTAGCGGTAGAAAATGTTCTAAGTGATTTAATGCACAAAGATAATGCTGTCAATGATAATTCAGAAATTACAACACGTAATGCTATTGTTTCAAGTGTGGATGCAAAAGCTGGCTCAAAGATCGGGGCAGAGGCTCGTTGCGAAGTGGCGGCGCGTTCCTCTGCAGCGCAGCCGAGCGACAGCCAAAGCTCAGTGATCGGAGCCAGTGCGTCTACTTCTGATCACACTGTGGTAGCGGTAGGAAAAGCCCTAAGTAATTTAATGCACAAAGATAATGCTGTCAAAATATCTGATGCAAATGTTGAGAATAAGGTGTCAGTGAACGGTGTGTTTGTGATGAGCACTGATGTTGGTACCTATGACGCAGCGGCAGCGCTACCCCCCGCTATGCAGCCGGATTGTCGGCAAAATCCGACAGCCCAAGGTGGCGTACCCAAGGCTGGGAAAGTAAATGTGGTGGGGGATAAGAATGTTATAAAAGGTAACAATGTGGCAAAACCTAGGAATGAGCCCGTGCATGATCGAGACTCAGAGGTCCCGACAAGCACCTCTGGGAAAACAGGGGAGGGTCCCAGCGCAGTCCAAGAGAGAGTCATTGAGACAATTTTTGGCCCATTATTTGTGTCAGACAGGGCAAAGAGGGCGGCAGAATTGATAGAGAAAGCATCTAAGTCCATGCCTGGCATTCTGGGGGATGGTAAGCAGTTGGCACCTCGTGCCAGGGAAGGGGGGTCTGGGTCCCGACAGGAGGTAAGGGGTCCTGAACCTAGTACTGTTGGTGGCAGAAGCCAGTTAGAAGGAAGGGGTCAAGTGGCAGACCCAAGCCCATTACCCGGATTAAAATCATACGCTGGGGCTGTAGCGGGCCCGAGCTCTCTGGGGGGAGGGGCTAACGTCACGCCCAGGTTGCAAGGGCCAATGGGGGCCCAACCCTTTAGGAGACGGAACGTAGTGCAACTGAAGTTTATGGGGAAAGATCCTCCCAGCAGGTCGGATTTTTTAAAGAACTTCCTGCACACTTTTGGGTTTGTCCCGGCGGATCTCTTCGCCTGCATCCACCCTGTCAATACAGCAGAATATGACGTTAGTTTCATGTCATACCAGGGGCTACAGGCCTTCTGGAATCGGTGGGGTGGGTGTAGGCTGAGGGATCCGTGGACGGGCTATAGGGCCCTAGCAATAACCCGGCAAGAAAAGGTGAAGGTCACAATTCTTGTGAGGAATGAATCGATTCCTGCGGCAGACTTGGGGTTTTGGATTGGGAGATACGCAAAGATAACATCACCTTTAGTCAAAGTGCCAGATCCAAGCCATGGGGTCTGGGGTGGCGGATGGTCCACCACGGTAGATCTCAAAAGCACGGAGGCTGGCCTGGTGCATTTGCCCTCAGCGGCTTTCATTGGCCGCGATAGAATCCAGTGTTTCTACCCAGGTCAGCCGAGGATGTGCCATAAGTGTGGGGACTTCCGCCACCTCAGTATGAATTGCCCCCAACAAAAGTGCGGGCATTGTGGGGATACGGGACATGAGACAAAATCGTGTAGCCAGATCAGATGTAACTTGTGTGGAGTAATCGGCCATCCCTTCAGTAGGTGCCCCCATGCGGCGCATAATGCGGGGTTCACGGATGAAGAATTGGTGGGGGTGATGGAGGTGGTAGAGAATGAGGAGAGCAGGGAGGAACAGAGGGAACTGGCAGTAGACCTCGCCCCTTCGCAGTCCCCTCTCCCTTCCCCCCTCCCCCCAAGGGTTGAGGCGGTGGTTAAGAGCTCTATAAGTGAGGTGGTCGAGTGGTCAAAGCCAAGGAAAGCTAGGGGAAAGAAAAAACATGTTGAAAAGGAGGTAGTGGTGCTATCCAACCAGTTTCAATTCCTCACTAGTAGCGAGGAGAGTATGGACGAAGGGGAAATTGTGAGAGAGGCAGGGGGAGAGCTGGTTCAGGCAACCAGGCAAAAACAAAAATCAAGGAGGTCAAGAGAAATGTCATTGGGGGAAATAGCAAAGGTTAAAAAAAAATCTGATAATATAAAAATAGCGGCACGATCTTTCTTGAAGGATAATATGAAAGCATCTCTGGAGGCCTCGGGGGGGAAAGAGGCAGCAGGTTTAAAAGTACAGGCCCACCCCACAGGTAGTTTTTTTGAGGAAGAGTCTCCTGTGAAGGGTCTGGTGAGAGGGAAGAGGGTATCTAAAAGGGGGGATACAGTCCCTATTTTACGAGAGGGAGACCCTCCTTTAGGCCCTATAGGCCCCTTTCTTGGTAGCATCCTAGATCCTCAGGGTGATTCTACTGACCCGTCTGGCGATCAGGGTAGCCAGAAGGGGGGGGATGTGGTACGGGAGATTAATGATCCTGGCGGGTCAGTAGGGGAGATAGCAAAGTTAGGGGCTATCCCTCGGTCAGAGGAGGAGATAGTCCTGGTAGAGGGACTTTCCCTACCAGCAGGTTTAAGCTATAAGCGCTTCGGGTCCTCAGATGAGGACTCGGAGAGAAAAATAAAAAAGAAGTGAGTTGTTACTACTGTCCATAACTCTGAAGGATGGCTTCCCAGCCCATTAGATTTGCCACCATTAATGTGGCATCTATCCTTTCCGAGCGTGCTCGTTATATGGCCTATGATTTTTTCGACACGGTTGAGGTTGATTTTTTATTTTTGCAAGAGACCAGATTGAGTCAGCTTGCTGACATACACAAAGCAAAAAGAGAGTGGAGGCGGGGGCCCTCCTACTGGTCTCTTGCGGCCGAGCCGTACGGTGGGCTGGCGGTACTTTTTACCGGCATGATAACCATTCAGCGAGTTATCGAGCTTGAGGTAGGTAGGTGCATGGTGTTGGATGTCAATCTGAGGGGGCACGACCTGAGGCTGATTAATATTTACGGCCCTCAAACAAAGTGGGATCGGAAGTGCCTCTTCAGGGCGATAAAGCCATACCTTTTTTCAGCCCGACAGATAGTCTTTGGAGGTGATTTCAACACCATTACTAGGACAAAAGACAGGGGGGGTTCAAAGACTACGTTGGGCTATGACTCCCTTTTTTTAAATAGCATGATTAGACAGGCGGGTCTGGTGGATGTTCATGTTCGCCATTCTCCGGACCACACGGGTTTCACTTATTTTAGAGGTAGCTGCAGGTCTAGGATAGATAGGTTTTTCGTTAAGGAGAGCTCGAAAACCTCGGCTACTGAGCTGAGGCCGGTAGAGTTCTCTGATCACGTTTACATATCTATGTCCTTGAATGTCTCGGGATCCCTCCGGAAGGGCAGGGGTCTGTGGCGCCTGGGCTCTATGCTTCTAGAGGAGGAGTTGATAAGACAGTCTTTTAGGGACTTCTTTGAATCCCAGGAAACACTTTTGGAGGCGGGGTGGAGTAGGTCTGAATGGTGGGAGATATTAAAGAAGAGGACTCGGAGATTCTTTCAGAACCTCGTAGCCAGGAATAATTGCTTAAAGGAAAGTACCTACCTGACATTAAGGAGAAAACTTGGTTTCCTGATCTCTGGTCAGGTGGATGGTGGGGAGATCTCCCGGGTGAAGGCTCGGATGAGGGAGATACAGTATGACCGGTATGCTTCCTTGGTCCTGGAGAGGGATTATGGGAAGTACCATTCGCCCGACCCTTTTCAGAGCTGTAGGAACTCGGTAGATACTAAAGAGGTGAGAGGCTTGCGTGATGCTGAGGGTGTTCTGAAGGAGGGGAGAGAGGGCATCCTTGGCGTTGTGCAGTCTTTCTACTCTGATCTCTTGTCTGAGAAGCCACTTAACAGAGAAAAGATGGACGAGTTTTTGAGGGAAACCCCAGGCCTTGAGGATTTTAGCGGCCAGCTTGAGTCTTTGGGCGACGAGATAACGGTGGACGAAGTCAGGCTAGCGATAGATGGCTTATCTATGAAAAAGGCCCCGGGCCCAGATGGTCTAACATCTGAGTTTTTTAAAACCTTTAGGGATATCCTGGCTCCGCGCCTCATGGAGGTTTTTAATGAGTGCCTGGGCAGAGGTTTATTGCCTCCCTCCATGAGGGTTTCTGCCCTTATCCTGCTGTCCAAAGGGAAGGATCAGTCGTGTGTTGAGAACTGGCGCCCCATCGCCCTTCTCAATACGGACAGGAAGATTTTGGCAAAGGTGCTTTTCAATAGAGTGATGCAGGTTACCGAGCGGTTACTCTCTCCATATCAACATTGTACTGTGAAGGGCCGAAGCACTTTCAGTGCTGTCCTGGCGGTGCGGGAGGCCTTTGAGCGGTGCCGTGCGGATGGGAGTGGTAAGTACCTTTTAGCGTTGGATCAGTCGAAGGCTTTTGACAGGGTAAACCATGAGTACCTTTGGGCTCTGCTTCTGTGGTATGGTCTTCCAGTTCGGGTGGTAAATTGGCTTCAAACTATTTATAGACAGGCCGAGAGCTTCCCTCTTGTGAATGGTTGGGTGGGCTCATCTTTCAGGGTCAGCTCTGGAGTAAGACAGGGATGTCCCCTGAGCCCCCTCCTGTATGTGTTCGCCATAGATCCCTTCGTGAGAAGGGTTGGTGGCGGCTCGTTGGGAGGGGTGCTGTTGGGTCCGGAGTGTCCTTTGAGAGTGGTGGCCTACGCTGATGATGTCACTGTTGTTTTGTCGAGTCTCGCGGAAGCTGAGGAGGTAACGACTCTGGTCTGCGAGTATTCCGAAGCCAGTGGCTCATCGGTAAACCAGGATAAGAGTAAAGTTTTCTGGATGGGGAAGGTGGACTGTGAATTCAGTCTTCCAGACAGTTTTCCCCAGGCCAGTAATGAGATCAAAATATTAGGGATCAATTTTGGACCCGGCGATTATGCCAAGCGAAATTGGGAGTTAAGGCTGGAAGAAGCTTGCCGGAAGGTAGAGAGCTGGAAGAGGTGGAAACACTCTCTCCGGGAAAGGGTAGACCTGATCAAGACCTTCCTGATCCCGGTTTTCCTGTATATCAGC